>NC_030423.2:25776402-25921402 GCF_001660625.3 Ictalurus punctatus
CATAAGATCCAGTATGTGGTGGATGACTGCAAATTTATTATAAGGAGATTTATTCATGTGAAACTTGATGGATCAACTGAGGACACTTGCTCTTTGAGCTGCAACCATCCGGCAGGAGCTACCAGAGTATCCAGTGGTGCACAAACAAACTCAAAAAACACTTATTTTCCCAAGCCATCAGACCAGTGGTTGGGAACCCATGGCTACGGGAACCTATGAAATCGTGTGGCTCGCCAGGTGTCTCACCCTTCACCAACATATCGTTGTTAAAAACTTAGACACATCACTAGAGGTCAGTTTCCTGCGGAAAATTCAAAGTCAATTGCAATTCCTTTGTTGTACAGCCTAGCGACGTTAATGAAAAGTCAGTTTACAGTGACAGATCTCGAGTTGTTCCAGTCCCTGCACGTATGCAGTGCTGTGCGCACGTGTAACGAGACCAATCGACGGCAAACCACTTACGTTTCCGTAGTAACCTCTCATGCTTCATGAGATTCAAGTAGCTACCTAGCTATATTGTGGAGATGGCGAAAAGAAAGAATTCAGAGGAGCATCGAAAATCGGATGGACCGATTCATATGCTTTTATTGAAAGCTCTGGTGCTCGGATGTGTCTGATTTGCACAGATCGTATTGCTTTATTTAAAAACACTCATCTGTTAAAAGACCTTCTGCTTTTGCAGTAAAGTTCCCGGTGGGCCAAAGCCGAAGGAAGGCGTGCACGGAGCTCCAACTTAAACTGTAACCCGGACGGCAGCAGCTGCCAGCGTGGACAGGGGCAACTGGAAGACTGCATCTCATTGGAGATTGTAAGACAAGGAACGTATGTTGTGTATGATAACTGAACTGTCTGTGGATTTCTCGAACAAGGAGAAAATCATTCAGAAAATAAAAGACGTATCCCTGTCAGCCCGAACATGATGGAACGTGAGATAGAGACGGAAAAGAGAACGGATGTAACTTCGACAGATTTTTTTTCTCTTGCGCTGGATGAGTGTACACACACACACACACACACACACACACACAAACAAACACAGAAGAGATTTTTGTAATGGCTCTATCGAAAAAAATGCATTAACCAAAAATGTAAAAATGGTTCTGGTGTAAAAAGGTTCCCGACCCCTGCATCAGACTCTCCACAGAAATCTTGCTGCACACTGCTTTGCATGTTGTACACTACCCACCCAGATTTTTGTATATTTTATGCATCTCTTGTCTATTTTTGTACACTGAATGTTTTTTTTCCCCCTGTGTTTTTTTTGTATTTGCATTTGTACATTTTGTTTGTGAAAGTGGAGCTACCATAAGACTTTCAAGGTACAGATTTCCATGTGTCAGCTACGCAAATGTCAAATATCCATCCATCTTCTACCGCTTACTCCTTTTCAGGGTCACGGTGAACCTGGAGCCTATCCCAGGGAGCATGGGGCACAAGGCGGGGTACACCCTGGACAGGGTGCCAGTCCATCGCAGGGCACAATCACATACACACTCACACACCCATTCACACACTACGGACACTTTGGACACGCCAATCAGCCTACCATGCCTGTCTTTGGACTGGGGGAGGAAACCGGAGTACCCGGAGGAAACCCCCGCAGCACGGGGAGAACATGCAAACTCCGCACACACAGGGCCACGACGGGACTCCAACCCCGGACCCTGGAGGTGTGAGGCGAACGTACTAACCACTGAGCCACCGTGTGCCCCGAATGTCAAATAAAATACTTTGAATTTGATCAGCTTCAAATTTGTTTAATTTTATATACAGATTTCATTGTGCTCATCAAGTTTAAATGATTTATTTCAATTACACAAACAGCAAATTATAGAAGAAAAAAACACACTATTCAATACTTCATACTATATATATAATCTGTTTTCATAGATAGATAGATAGATAGATAGATTTTTATTGCTTTTCTGTTTTTGTACTTTTTTATTACCTTTTTTTAAAATAACTTTTGTGATGTCTTAAAATAAATGTTATGACTTTAATAAAACTATATAACGGACAGGTATGGAAGAGGAATGATATAAAATGTTTCTGAACACTAGAACTACTTTGAACAGAGAACCAGGTTGTAGTAACGTGGAATATTTTACATGTAAAACATGTTGCATTCCATTCGTCTTGCGTTCTAAAAACACTCGCATATGGATGATGTAAATCGGGAGGAAGGGCGCGTCTCGTTATCCGTGACAGTGTTAAATCTCCGGCGCTCGGCCCCTCACTGAACACAGCAGATGCAGAGAGAGGTAAGAGTGCAGCGGGAAAGAGTGCAGGAAAATTTGGAAAGTTGCTAAGGTTTGTCCAAAAAGTCGCTAGATTTGTTGTCAGGCGCTTTTTTTTTTTTTTGTTTTTGAAAAAACGTCACTAAAGGGGTCTGAAAAGTCGCTAAGTTGGGAACACTATCCTGCACTGACAGCTAGATAAAAGGCAGGCTAAGCTCCGCCTCTCCCCAGCAAAAAGAAAATACAGAAGGAGAGGGAATGCGGGGTTTTTCAATAAAATACACCGAGAACCCAAATGATGCCTTGTCTATTTTTGTCTTCCTTGAAAACAATTTGCGCTCCCTTTCTGATCTCTCCGTGCCCCCCTGTTTAAGAACCACTGCTGTGACCTAAGTGATAAGTGAAAAAAGTTGTTATATGCATCATTAAAATCTCAATTTATCTGTTTAAAATGAAATTTAGAAAGCAAAAATGACAAGCTTTGAGACTAAAAAGCCAGTTCAGTAAGCAGTGCTACTGTCAAATGTATATTTAATTGTGAAATTACTAGTTTTACTGACTTTACAGTAAGTGACATACAGTGGGTGTGACACAACATTTGTGGATGGTAATACTGTAGTTAAAAAAAAAAAAAAAAATCCATAATGTTCAAATTTTTCTTTTAAAGGTTCTTTGGATTCATCTCTCCACTAAAAGTTGCTGTTTTGTTCTAATTATTTCTGTGAATGTAAGAAATTAAATACCATTAGGTTATATTAGTAGTGTCATTCTCCTATTCATTATTGTGACCACGCACAGTCTGTTTACACCGTCTACCAGGGTGATAAGAAAGTGTAGTTAAATTAAACTTAGTAAAGTACTTAAAGTACTAAAGTAGCCATATTCGCTCTTTGGTGAGATAGCCCTTTTTGACATTTGAGCCCGTGACTCTGAGGAACTCTCTGCACGTCCCTGGATATAGATATATAGATACGTGTATTGTGCTCTTAGCATTGAACACTGTAAAATTTGATAGCTCTGAGCAAAAGCTGAGAAAGGGTTTCTGAAGGGCAATTTGGATGGTCAAGTGTTCTTAGCTTCCCACATGCAAGACTCTTTAAAAGGTTTCTCACAGACATTTTGACATACAACGCGTTCCCCCTAAGAAATAAAGCAAAGTATGAGGAAAAAATAAATAAAATAAAACGATTTGGAACGTGTATTGCTTTTCACTTTATGCAAACAAGCCTCTCAGTCTGGCTGAGAGATCGTTTTTTTTTTTTCTTCTTCTTCTTCACTTTCCACTATCGTTGAAAGCAGGATACGACACGATCGGTATGAAAATGAAGAGCTCGTGCTTGCAGGAATCAACTAAAAGCTCAGCTTTTCTACTTGTAGCATGAGGAATGGTGTTATAGATTCAATGGAGCTCATCAGCCATTACAACATGTCTGAGAGAGCTGTAGAAAACGATACCGGGCAACGACTATACACTCGCAATGCGAGGACGTCTCAGCGGGTTTCTTCCCATAATCATTAAATACAGCCGAGAAGCATGCTCTGAGAATACAGTTGTAGACATGATCGTTGTTTCGCTAGCTTACCTGAACGGCCTTCTGGGTTTGGATATCTACGATGAGCACTCTGTTCAACATCGGCTGGCTGACGTATATAAACTTATCCTTCACGTTCACGGCGGAAGCCCAAACACACTCCTGCTTCTCTTCTCCTTCTATTTTCGGGCAAACTTCCTCCTTCAGAAAGAACACGAATAGACCCACATCAGCAAAATGTACATGATATAATAAATCTTGGGCTTTATTAAATTCCACAGCAATTTAATGAGCTCTGCTGTAAAGAATACGTAGCATGGAAAAGAAACGCAAAGCATATGGTGTGGTATATTTCTAGTTCTCCGTGACTCCTGTGGGTTTAACTGAAGTGGGTGATAAGATTAGTGCTTCACTCAGAAGCTCAGAAGAGGCTGCACGCGCACATTCCGTATATTTAACTGAGCTGAAATTGCATGAAGGTTATCACTATCAGCAAATGAAGCTTTTTATAGATGCTTCTTAAGATTGTGATTTGCAGCTGGTAGCTTGGAGATCCTTCTTAATATGATTACCAAGGGTACATTTCCACCCCCCCCCCCCCCCACCCCCCCAAACGTAACACCGGACCTTTTCTGACTGGAAGTGAAGAAAATAATGAAATTTTATATGCATTTTTGTATGCAGTAACAGAACTCAATACTGTGTTCATGAACAAGTGCAAACTGAGAAATTGTTATTAGTGCTTAGTACGTTTTTGAACATATTTGCATAATAATAATAATAATAATAATAATAATAATAAAAAGTTCAAATACGATATTTGGAAAATTCTCCAACATTCCCCTACAGACAGCATTTGTGTTAAGCTCCGCCTGACGTGTGAGTGATGTCGCAATAAAGGCTCGACGCTGTGGGATTCAGTGCACAGATGAGTTCCACGCTAACACCGCTGCCTCGTCACCTCGCCTGAGCTCTGATCAACGAAGGAGCAAAGACGTTCCTTTAGGAACTTGCGTAAATCTCGCCGTCGTCTATCAACCGCAGCGAAATGTTACAGACAGAAAGAAAACACATCCTTTTTTATTAGAACCAAGGATGTAGCGTGACAGTTCAGAGTGAGCCCTGAGCTAAAGAGTTTGAGTTGAAATATTGTACATGACAATAAGGGAAGTTCACGGCGTTTTTAAGTTGTGTAAAGTTGTGTGAACCTAGAATTTCAGAAGGCTGGCGGCCATCGTTGAATATCTTTCAGGTCGCATAACTGGAAACTCTCATCGGTGTCTTCTGTCCTCAGTCTTAACCTTGAACTCACGCTTTCAGGGTTTCAAAATTCCTAAGCCGAGATCCAGCAGCTGGTGATGAATGATTCATATTTTAACTGGATGAAATGAGAAAGAAATGATAAATGATTTCAGTTCTGAGAACTTCTCCATGAGCGCAACTGGATCTCATGCAAAATTCATAGGAATTACAGTAGATTGAGCGAGAGAGATTTAGGTGGATTTCATACAGTATGGGTAAAGAAAATGCCCAGTTACTGATCTCACCCCTGAGGCTAACCTTAATGCTTCACAGCTTTTCGAAAGAGTTGGTTAGAAGACATCCTGACAAATTCTAACGTAAGACAAAGTCCAGTAAATTTGTGAATTTTGAGCTATGGGTCATACTCAGAGTTAAGTTAAGTGAGGAGTTAATACTGAAATTGCACACGAGTTATCAGAAGACTTAAGCTCGGACAACTGTGTGAGAGGTGTCTCAGTTCCATGTACAACCCCAATTCCGAAAAAGTTGGGACAGTATTGAAAATGCTAATAAAAACAAAGAGGAGTGATTTGTAAATGTACTTTGACTTGTATTTAAACAAAAAACGTATAAAGATGAGGTATTTGATGTGTTACCTAATCGACTGCATAGTTTTTTGAAGATAAATGTTTATTTTGAAATTGATGCATGCAGCACGTTCCAAAAAAGTTGGGACACGGGCGATTTAGGACTAATAGTGATGTGACGAGTTGAAATAAGAAGGTGATGGGAAACAGGTGAGGCAATCGTCTAATCATAGTATATAAGGAGCCTCCAAAAAAGACCTAGACCTTCAAGAGCAATGACGGGTTGAGGATCAGCAATCTGCCAACGAATGAGTCAGCAAATAATCCCACACTTTGAGAACGACATTCCCCAAAGATAAATCGGTAGGATTTTGGGCATTTCAAATTCTACAGTGCACAATATCATTAAAAGATTAAAGGAATCCGGTGAAATCTCGGTGCGTAAAGGGCGAGGCCGAAAACCACTTCTGAATGCGCGTGATCTCCGATCCATCAGACGTCACTGTCTTAAAAACCGTCATGAGTCTGTAATGGAGATCCTGACATGGGTTCGGGAATACTTTGTCAGTCAGGACCATCCACACCATCCACCATCCACAGATGCAAGTTAACGCTTTACTCTGCGCAGCAGAAGTCATATATCAACACTGTCCAGAAGCTCCGCCCACTCCTCTGGGCCCGGTCTCATCTGAGATGGACAGTAGCACAGTGGAATCGTGTTTTATGGTCCGACGAGTCGACATTTCAAATAGTTTGTGGACAAAACAGCCGTCGCGTTCTCCGGACCAAAGAGGAAAAGGACCATCCAAGCTGTTACCAGCGTCAGGTCCAAAAGCCAGCGTCTGTCATGGTATGAGGGTGTTTCAGTGCACATGGTATGGGTAACTTGCACATCTGTGAGAGCACCATTAATGTGGAAAGTTATGTACACATTCTGGAGCAACATATGCTTCCATCCAGAGCAGGACAACGCCAAACCACATTCTGCCTGGATTACAAGCGTGCGGTTACGTAAGCAGAGAGTGCGGGTGCGAGCATGGCCTGCTGCGGTCCTGACCTGTCTCCCATAGAGAATGTGTGGCGCATTATGAAGCACAAGATAAAGCAATGAAGGCTTCGTACAGTTGCGCAGGTGAAGAAATGCATAATGGATGAATGGGAGAAAATTCTGCTTCCTAAGCTAAACCAACTGGTGTCTTCACTCAGCGCTCAAACGCTTAATAAGTGTTATTAAAAGAAAAGCTGATGTTACAGAGCGGTAAACAGTCGACTGTCCCAACTTTTTTTGGAGTGTGTCGTAGTCATCAGATTTGAAATGAGTGTATATTTTCAAAAATAAATTAAACTCACAAAGTAAAACATCAAATAATGTGTTTTAACTGAATAACTGAATTTTCAAATGACTTGTGCTGAAAGTTAGGATTTGCGCTTTGAATATACTCAAAAATTATGATATTTGAGGTCAAAATTAAATACATAAATATGCTACTATTAATAAATAAATAGCATTGTCATAGTATTCTGAAAAGATAGATGTGCAGATAGATAGCATATCGTATTCAAAGCCTGTGACTTAAATCAGAAAGTTCAAAAGTTACGTTAATATTAATGTAGGGAAAGTTTTCAGTATTCAGGTGCTTAAGCTGAATTTCTGGGTGGCTGTCGACAGAAATCCAACCACCGAGTCACATTTTTTAAAGTCTTCATCAGACGCACAGAAAATGATACCGTATTTCATGTGTTCGTTCTTCTTCTTTTTTTTTTTTTTTTTGCTGTAAATTGCAATGACATATAACATAAAGACTAGGAACAACAACAAAAAAAAAACCCAACAACAACACATTTTTACAAATCTGACTAATAAAATCAACTTCAAACATTCGCGAATACATTGCGAATATATTGTGGTTGCTTATCAAGAATAGCCTTAACGGAATAAGTTATCAGGACTAGGACTTTGTTTTAGTTAAACAATATAGGTTTAAACAAAATAGTGGCAAAAATAGCACTTGATCCAGCATCTACTGTTTTTGCACAATAAACTAAGCATATTTGGTCAGCTTAATTTACACGGATACGTCGGTAAGGTTGTAACAGTTTTTTATTTATTTATTTTTTTAAGAATCAACATGCCATAAAAAAAAAAATCTGTCCTTGACAGAAATATTGTCTGTGATGAAGATACATCTTCTCCAGGCTCCACTATTAGCATGAGAAAAATAGTTTCTTTTCCATCCATGCACATTTATTTGATCATATCTATATATTTTACAATACTGTGGACAGGCATTTCATTATGGCGATATCACAGTAATAAAAAGGCTGATAATGTGATTATGGAAATATATTTTGTAATTAAATATATTTCCATGTTTATTATTATTATTATTATTATTAATAATATTATGGATGTTAAAGTGGCTTGTATGCTGTACGTTGAAGTATCCTGCTGAAAAACTCTCGTGAATGTAGCTGATTTATTCAGAGAGAATCCCACCAGGAAGTGAAACCAGTAGCTTCTTTAGTGCATAGAGGTGATTGAACTAACGTGTCCTCTTTAATGAGAGCACTCACCTGCAGGCTGAGGAGCTTCTCGCTGGGTTTGATGTGTCTCTGGATCTCACAGGCCACTGGCTGGATCACTTTGATGCCGTCCTCATAAAAAACATAAAACATGTTCCCAATCCCCAGACCTTGAGCAGGAGAGATATGCTCCGGTTAGCAAACAAGAGCAGGGTTTATTTAAAAACTCGAAAATACACCGAGTTTCCTGTTTATTAGCTCATCAAAAGAGTTGATTTAAGAGGGATTTGTGACGGGATGTGGTCTCATTGAGAATGATCATGCTTGTAAAACTGTAGCAGAATTACAGACTTAATAATAATAATAATAATAATAATAATAATAATAATAATAATAATAATAATAATAATAATAATATTGCCGTTATGATAACCAGTATTAAGATTTCCATTGAATGACATCATTCAAACTAACTAGCTAACTAGCTAACTATCTGGCTGATACAGGATTTCCTAGCTAGAATTATTTGTACCTACATTTATTCCAAATCCCCCGACGTTGTTAATAAACCGGCATCTCGGTGTTATGTAAAATTAAACCGATAAAAGTACACAGATACTGTTGGTTGGATATGTGACAGAATGGTTGCAAAAGAGAACGTGATATATTATACCTTCCTCTCTCCACAGAATGTTTGCCACTACAAGAGAAAATAGAGGAGGAAAAAAAAAGAAGTGTATTAATTTATGATGTCTCAAGGCTTTGATGATGACTGATACATGACAGACGTCACATCGTGTTTAATATTCCGATTCTTAAAAAAAAATTTTTTTTTTAAACCTTTGCCTAATAGAGACAAGGTTTTGGTACAGCTGCGTTCATCATACTGCCAACTGAAGAGGTGTATTCAATCAATGAACTCGATGAGCTCTAATGTGCAATGCCACCTCGAGGTCAGCTACCTGAGACCTGACGCACATTGAACCAGACACAGGCACACAAACAAACTCATTATGAGTCATCATAGTCTACATCTGCTTCCCTACGTCAAAAATAAATAATAATTAAAAAAAAAAAAACACCACACACTAACACGGTGATGCTTAGACCAGTATTTCGCAAAATACGGTATTTATACTGTAAATCTATGATAGAAAGTACTGTGTGTATTCTACAATATATGAACAATTCTTTGCATTGTATACGCTTTTTAGGTTTTTTAAGGTTTAGGATTAAATCAATAGCTGCATACTGATCGCTGTCACGTTCATTTGCAGTACAGTAAGTACTTAGTATTTAATAAGTAGGTATGTAGTAATTACAAGTACTTCGACTGGATGTAGCAAATCTATACAGATGAATTTCTCGGTGCTATAATGCAACGAGAGTTTAATAAAGTTTGAAGTATTGCTTATACTGTAGGTAGTATTTGGTGTATACTTCGGGTCTGTAAGTGCGTAGTAACGTCACATAGTGAAAAATATCAGGTGTACGTACACATGTTAGGATAGGATAAGCTAAGTTAAAGATTACTGACTGGGAATTGTTCGTGCCGGAATATTCAAGGCAATACAAATAACTAGCAAGAGATTCGGTATAATGTGTAATCAAAATAGAAATGTTCTCGAAACTTGTTTAAACTCCTACTGACGCAATAGTACGCAGTATTTTAGGTGTTTGAGTGCCCTTCACTGTAGAAATGGGATGAGTTGGACAGTCGAAACATGGAAAACACATCCGGTGAGCAGTAGTTCTGCAGGAAACACTTTGTTGATGAGAAAGGTCACAGAATAATGGCAGGCCGTGATTTGAGCTGACAGGAAGGCTATAGTAACTGAAATAATCGCTCTTTACAAATGTGGTGAGGAGAAAAGCATCTCAAAATGCACCACACAACAAACCTTCAGGCAAATGGGGCAGATCAGATTCCTCTCCTGTCAATCAAGAACAGGAATCTGAGGATATGTACTAGTATCATTTTAATTAATTTTTTTTACATATTAAACACTACATTGTTACTATACTGTAAATATATACTGAAGGGCTTGATCACAGAAAAGTCAAGCTATTTCCCTAAAGTTATTGTAATATACAGATATTACAATTTATTTGTCAAGCCAGTGTTGTACTGCTGAATAGAGCTCGTTATCAAGGAAGAACCAATGCATTAACACCAGCAAAGTCTGACATCTGTTTTCTTTATTTGTAATGGCATGCACTCAGACTGCTGGGATGCAACCTTGAACAGTAGCTCATCTCTCTCATTCTCTCCAATTATGGTTCTGCCTTTGCTCCCCAGCAGTCTGCAAAGCAATCTCCACGATTCCCCTCTGAACGGATTCTATACCTAATTTTGTGTTTCAATCGCCCATCAAAAATCTCTGTCCGCAATCTCTGTCAGTCAGTTGTTAAAACAACCGAGATGTTAATACTTTTCATAAATACATTCAATTTGTATTCGAACAATATCAACATTTTTAAAAATCGTTTAAGACTCGGGGCGGATGTGGATCAGGTGGTAGAGCGGGTTGTGCACTAATCGTAGGGTTGGCGGACCGATTCCCGGTCAACGTGACTCCACATACCAAAGTGTCCATGGGCAAGACACTGAACCCCCGAGTTGCTCCCGATGGCAAGCTAGCGCCTTGCATGGCAGCTCTGCTACCATTGGTGTGTGAGTGTGTGAATGAGACACAGTGTAAAGCACTTTGTAGAACCACTAAGGTTAAAAAAGCGCTATATAAGTGCAGACGAGGCGGTGGGGCTTGACGGTTAAGGCTCTGGGTCACTGATCAGAAGGTCGGGGGTTCAAGCCCCAGCACTGCCAAGCTGCCACTCTTGGGCCCTTGAGCAAGGCCCTTAACCCTCTCTTCTCCAGGGGCGCTGTATCATGGCTGACCCTGCACTCTGACCCCAACCTCCTAACATGCTGGGATATGCGAAGAAAAGAGTTTCACTATATATGATCAATAAAGACTCATTATCGTCAGTTGGATTTGTTAGCTGCCTTTCATTAGTTTTACTAGCTACTTTTTCTAGTGGCATTTACAGTGATTGAGACGGTAAAATGTACGGCGGTCAGATTTATTTTTCTACAATGCTCTGATTTCATATTTGAAGTTTGAAGCAGCACTGCTGAATCCTTGATTCTGACTGGTCAGATTGACTTTCTACAGTATAACGGCAGATCTGAAACAGTTTAGATCGATGTGCGGCTATTCCGCAAGCTGATTAAAAAATGCCCGTCATGGACGATATGGTGAAGATTTCTGTAAGGAGAGGATTTGTTCTCATTTTTGGAAGGAGTCTCTAGCGTCAGTGCTCTGTCCAGTCCGATGTAAAGCTGTAACACGTTTTCTGCCACAGGAAAGTCTTCCAGAAAGAGCATGGGTGTCTACAGGACTACATAAAGTGCAAATACAAAACGTGGCAGTGGTTAAGACCTTAGACTACTGATCAATTCAATTCCATTCAATTTTATCTGTATAGCGCTTTTAACAATAGACGTTGTCTTTAAAGAAGGTAAAGATGATCAGACGGCTGTGAGTTCAAATCCCAGTACTGACATGCTGCTAGGGCAAGGCCCTTAACGTTCAACTGCTCAGTTGTATAAATGAGATAAATGTAAGTCGGTCTGGATAAGGGAGTTTTCCAAATGCCATAAACGTAAATGTAAAACAGTGTGAGATGAGTGCAGGACAATGCACGTTGATTATGCAGAACAACACAACAGTGCTGTGTGGGGAAATTATTGCCACAATTATCTGTAAACTATTGTGTAATGTAGCAGCAATATTAAGTTAGCAATAAAATAAATGACAAGCTGCATTTTTTGTCTCATTAAAGAAAAAAACAAAAACGAAACAGGCCGCTGAGTAAAGGGCTGTTTACATCTGCTATAATGTAAGCGATAACAGGAACTTGTTTAACGGACGTTCCACGGTATTAAATGTTACTACAAACGGATGAAAAGTTCACCATGTTGTGAATCTCAAGAAATCTAAAATTGAAATTATCGGCAAAATGAAAACACGCTAGCTAGCAACGATATTCAGAATGAGCACAAGAGACATATTACAGCCACAGTATGGCAAAGACTAAAAAAATGAGTGAGGGAAAAATGTCCCCATTGTGTAGCCACCAGGGAGGGAGGTTTGAAAAGATAAGATATGTGCAAGCCCAGTCTTCTACAATAACACACACAATTGATGCTATTCATCACCAGGCAGAGAGATTGGGAGATTTCTGCTCATATACACACACCTCGTATATCAGAGCGCTACTCAGCCTCGTGTGGGTGCAACGACAAGGGCGTCCCTTTGGCCCGATCATCTGTCCTGGAGTGAGAAGATCGTTTTTTGAAGCATAGCCACATAACTGAGCTCCAGCTCTCTCAGGCAGAGATATTGATAATAGCAACACTACAGCGAACATTTGTTTGCGTGTCACTTTGCCAAAAGCGCGAGTGGTCGAGGGGAAAGCGAGAGGAGCAAGGCGTGTCGTGACTAAATATCCGGTAAAAGCGAACCGAGAGTCAAACGCTAATTAGCTCAGCAGCACAAATAGAAAACTAATCATGGCAAGTGCCTCGGGCATGTCTTTGTTTTGTCCTTCTCACACTCAGTAGTACATTGGACTTATGAGACAATGTAATTCTGTCTGATTTCCTCAGAGCTGCATAGACGACATGGTTATTATTATTATTATTATTATTATTATTATTATTATTATTATTATTATTATTTTTTTTTTAATAAATGGATATTTTGAGGCCATGAGTTTCTTGAGACTATTTTTGCAGTCATGAAACACTTAACTCACGGCAGCTATTGTATTTCAAATTGAACGGGACGTAGAAATCAAGAGAATTAGATCATTACAGCCATGAAGCTTGGGCATGATTGGTAATATTAGACTAAACTTCAATCTTGTAATGATGCATTAAGACGTATTGAAATCACCGTTGTGACATGGATGTACCATTAGCCTACGTGACATTATGCAAATTCTCAGCGTGAACAGACATCTTCAGCAATTCCAGCCAAAATAATGAACTGGAGACCTTTTCTTAAATATGATGAAACACAACATACACGATTCACGCCCATGATGGTGGTACACCAGACTTGCGATATATTTGAATGTTTGCTTCCACAGCCTATGTAGCGTGAACAGGCTGCCATTTGGGATTCAGCATATGGGTTGGGTTCAATCTAGATATCCCAACCTATCTAGCATTTAGCCGAATGTTTAATATTCTACATGCGCTGTATACCTATTTCTATACTCTAGTATGTCTGTAATTTCATAGCGGAGACTAATTTCAGGATTTAAATTACAGTTGTATGCAGTGATGACATCACTGTCCCAAATGAGTGTCCCGAATCAATCATTTAAATATCTTAAAAGAGAACAGAAACGGTTTTATGCGTCGTTGACAGCCCTAAACTCTTTCATTTCCTTTATATTTGCCATAGCAATAACTTTGATTGAATTCCAAATATTTGTTTGTTTTTAAACCATCATCAACAGACATGCCATTTACACCCCTTAGAAAATTATCACCATTTGGGGTAAAAATTATAACACTGCCAACCCAGCAGCAGGTGCTATCTGTTCCCAATGAAGCAAAACGCTGAAAGATTGATAAAAACACGAATTAGTATATATATGAATGACATATTTAGCTTCTACATTTAAGAATTTACATTTAACATTTATATTTAACATTTATATTTATTTACCCTACCAGTATATATATTAAAAAACTTTGCCCTCAGACAGTGAATCACTATCTTTCAGAATGTTAAAGAAGCATAAAATAGGGGGGAAAAAAAACAACCTATTTTTACTTTTTAAACATTTGGCACATAACCACCACCTGGATCCTGGACCTATTAGCGAGAGATTTACTCATGATTACCACTTGGAAAGCTCTTCGATTCCAAGGTATAATGTACATATAGGAGAAGAAATATACTGATATATACTGTATGTTTGTAATATTGACATGAACAGCAATTTTACCCTGTCTCTCGGCCATCACTAAACACTCACCGTGGTTAGGACCTGCCCCCAAAAGTGCAAAAAAGAAAAAAAAGTGACAGAATTTGAAACTGAAATTGGTGTCTTGTCCAATTGTACTGTGAGCCAGAAGCTGGAGAAGGGAAAAGCTTTTAAAAAGTGGCTATAATCACAATAAAACACCGATCGAAACCATCATCCATTCCCACAGGATGTCTCGCCTCAGCTAGAGCACTTTCAGGTGAAGAGAATGACTGCAAGCAAATATTGGTTTTCTTAGCCTATAATTACAGCATGTGACCTAATGAAATACTCCAGAGATCCTTTTTTTTTTTTTTTTTTACAGTCACTTGAACCCAAAAATTTAATTAATTGCAAGCATTCTGCTTTAGTATGCACAAGACATGCTGAAGAGAGCAAAGAGAAAGAATATATTTACTGTTTTTTTCACATGTAGCCTCATGGAAAAGAATTGTGTTGACAATATATTGTCAGCCAACTATTTTTACAGCTCTTCCAGAGTTGTTTGGACTATAATGATGGGTCAGTGGACAAGGTGGTCACATCCAGCAGCTCGTAGCAGGGGAATAACACTGTTGCAGTGCTGTGTTCAGTGTCTGACAGTGTGAAATGTCAAATTATAGCGTGTGAAGGGATAATCCTGACAGCAAACCTAGCTCGAGGGAGGAGATCAATAGTGAGAGCCAGACCGACAACGACTGTACACATCTGGATCGTGAGATGTTGCTTAATTTCTGGTTAATTAGGAATTTACTCAGGATTGAAGAGTGTCCGTATAAATACAATGTGCACTCAAGGGATTTTGAGCATACATATTATATATATATATATATATATATATGTTTTGTTTTATTTTTACATATTTGCTTTTAGATTCTGTGGATTCTAGCTCCCCATGACATCCTATTAGTCATCCACCAACAGCTGGGACGTGTTGTTGTTGTGTGCAGCTTTTGAATAAGTGATGTTCGACTCTGCATTAAAGGCGTGATATTTTCTCTCTGAGTCATGGCAAGAGCACATCACTCTCTCGAATATATGAGCATAATTACAGCCGAGAAACGTGCATTATTTCAGTCACGTCACTTATTATTCACATATCATCTTTGCTTTTTTATGTTAAATTAGAGTGGTTATCGGAATAATTTCTCGATGAGCAATGAATATGTTTCATATTAGAGGTATTGAATAAAGATTCAATATTAGAGGTAGAAATATAAAAAAAATATATATCGATTCCACGATTCCAGTGCAGGATCTTCAAAGATCATACATGATAATGCATGGGTTCACAACTCTATACCAGTTTCTGTTCACCCATGCATTGTATTTTCCTTTAACAATTGCATACTGGATAATGCTGTAATCTATTAATATATATATATATATATATATATATATATACGCATATGTACTGAAATAGTAGAGTCTGTCATGTCATATTCAGGTGTGAGCCAAAAGAACCAAACTAACTTATTAGGCTGACTTACTAGAGAGGCTGCTTTTCTAAGTGTACCAAGAAATCTGGATTGGTAAACTTGTTGACTGTTACACATGGCTTACACTGGAGACTCCTTCCATAAAATGTTAAATAAACATCTTTACACACACAGACAACACAACATAACAGTGAAACTACTGGCAGGTGAAGTGAATAAGATTGATCTCATTACAGTGACACCTGTCAAGGGGTGGGATATATTAGGCAGCAAGTGAAAAGTCTGTTCTCAAAGGTGCAGGTAAAATGGGAAAATGTAAGGATCTGAGCGACTTTGATAAGGGCCAAATTATGATGGCTAGACGAACGGGTTAGAGCGTCTACAAAACGGCAAGTCTTGTGGGGTGTTCCCGGTATACAGTGGTTAGTACCTACCAAAAGTGGTCTATGCCATCATGGCAATGGTATTCCCTAATAGCAGTGGCGTCTTTCAGCAGGATCAAGCGCCCTGCCACACTGCAAAAACTGTTCAGGAACGGTTTGAGGAACATGACAAAGAGTTCAAGGTTTTAACTCGGTCTCCAAATCCTAGAGATCTCAATCCGATCGAACATCTGTGGGATGTGACGGACAAAAAAGTCTGATCCACGGAGGCCCCACTTCGTTAACTTACAGGGGTTAAAGGATCTGCTGCTAACGCCTTGGTGCCAGAACACCTTCAGAGGTCTTGTAGAGTCCATGCCTCGATGTATCAAGGCTGTTTTGGTGGCACAAGGGCGGCCTACTGTACACAATATTAGGCAGGTGGTTTTAATGTGTACAAATACACACTTTCTTTAAACCATTACAACTGTTACTATACAAGTCACTGTGTAAGTTGTTACAATTAAAACAACCTTGTAGCTGAAACTACTGCCATAGCTGCTATTATAGTGAAGTAATTAACATCTTCCGACCAATCAGAATCGAGTATTCAACAGCTCTGTGATATAAAGTGATGAAAATATCTTTGTTTTTATCTCAGACGTTTGAGTGTGGCTCTACAGTCATAGTAATCGCATTAAAAGATCTCCTCGGACTGTGTTCTATCTCTCCTTTCATCTAAAGAGACAGTTGTACCACTATCTGCCAAATCCAACACTAAGATCCTTTCATCAAGGCCTTAAAAGTGCTAAATTAATATCCTTAAGCTCAATATCCAAAGGCACATTTTAATCATTGCAATATTTTAATCTAATCACACAATGCTGGTGTTGGAGTAGTGTTAATAGCAGAGCTCGGAGGAAGGAAAAACACTCCCTCATGGATTATTCATGCAGGTGAAACAGCAGTCATGTCTCAAGCTGGTGACCCGTGTTAAAACCCTTCTTTTTTTGTACAGGGCAATGCCAGGTTTCTCTACACCCAACCTTCTGAACTCTGTCTACGCACTACATCTCCCAACTGTCTGACATGACAACCCCTTCAACTGCAGCGTACACTGTGAAGCCCATAGACAGCATCACTAAATATCTCATAGCACACACTCTGTAACATATTTTTGATCTCTTCTTTGGCTCTCTCGAGAACAACAAACTGCATGTAGAACAAGACAAATGGTGAAAGCAACTTCAGTTCCGATCCTTTTGTTCCCTGGATTCATGGATTAAAATCTATGCATATAAGATGTGACGAAACTAATTTTAACAGGTAATGACTGAGGGCTGTATTCGGTGTTGAGTAATGAGGATGTAATACTGGAATTTCATACGTTGATATTCAGACCTACGAGGTAACTCTGCACTTAAGCACTAGGCACATTGGGTGGAGTTTGAGGCTTATCTCAATTATGTGTTATTCTGACTTAAGCACAAAGCCTTCCACGTCTTGCTCACGCCTGAGGCTGATGAAAAGGCTTCCCAAGTACTGCCCCTGCCTGAGGCTGATAAAGCGGCCTTCTATGTCCACCTTGGGCAGAACATTATGTTTTTCCTTTACCTGACCATAGCGAGCCTGTCCCAGCCCTGCCAACTGACCACAGTGAGCCTGTACCAGCCCCCCGACCCCACCCATACAGCTTTCACCGGTGAACCTATGCCAACCCCACCACACAGCAAGCCTGTCCCAGCTCCATCACCTGACCCCAGTGACTTCGTGCCAGATGTTTCCACAGGATCCCAGTGAGGATGTCACAGACACACTGGAGGCTTCCCACCAGGATGCCCCATGTTTGCTCGCCAGCTCCTTTGGGAAAAGTCAACAGTGGGGAGTGGGGAGATCTCTCAGGAATTTCCCTCTCATAACATAACAGCCCGCAGTGCTCACAGCATTACGGCACGCTCTTACATGTTATGTGTTTAATTACATTGCCACATTTGTTTTTTTTTGTTTTGTTTCATGTCGTGTCCGTGTCCTCCATTGTATTGTCTTTATTTCCTGATTACTCACACCTGTTTTCAGTTTGCCCCTTTTTTTTTGTGATCATGTGTCTTTGTCCTTCGCAAAATACACTCAGTTTGTCTTCATGCACCTGACGATACCAAGCCTACTGTTCTGTGTTTGCTGTCCTGCTTGACACTGCCTAGCGCCTTGATTCATGTGTGCTGTCTTTGCCTAGTTAATCCTGCTTGCATTGCCAGACTTTAGCCAGTTTTGTGACCTCGATAGAGTTTTGGATTTGTTTGAACTGCTTTAATTAAAGGAACAATACCTGCAATTGCATCCCTCTCCTCGCTTTCAGAAAAAAAGAGGGATTTTTACATTGCAAACTTTTATCACTGGGACACTCAGATGTATGTCAAAGCTGTTAATGTTTCGATTATTTGCATTGTTATCAATATAAATAATATTAATTCTTAATATTTAACTTCAAGTAAAGCATTTTTCAAGGTGCCAAAATGATACATTCAAGTCGACACATATTCATACATTTAATCAGTACGTCAAATATGAAATTGATGAACAAGGAAACTATTTGAAAGGCATGGGTGGTTCATAATCCAGGGCGAATTCTTGTTAGGAATTGCCTTAAGCAAGCACATCTTTTGCTAATCCTGCCCCTGGGATGCTACTGTAATGGGAACCAAATTAATAATTAAGCAATAATTATACCTAATTATATCTAATAGCACGGTATATTCAAATGTGGTTAACAAAATGAGACGCTGATCTATTTGAGCATTCATTTGACTACCGAACACCCAAATACTAATTGGCCTCTGCAGTAACTTGCATTGTTCATTAGCCAATGAAGAGGAAAGTGATCCCAGGCTTTAGGAGGTGATATGAAAGTGTCCATTGCTTTGAAGGATTGGAGGGTTTGAAGCATCTCTCATCTCCTTTGGGAGGAGATCACATCAGAAAGCGGTTGTACTAAGCAAGGACTATCGGTCACACATATCATAACCAGCACTCCTAGCTAAAGCAAAGCTGAGCTTGTGTCCAATGTATGAATCCAACATGATCACGATATACAAAGTCATTTATGATAGTCATATTACTTAATAACCTTTACATTTAAGGCATTAATATTAAAAAACAAAAAACAAACAAAAAAAAACATGATCACACTTCTTACAGTGACTACCTCTTGGTCTGTGGTGAATCGAAGAGAATATTTTCTTAGAATATAAGAAACTGGCATTTGTTTTTCAGTTTATCACCTATTAAGGCAAGTCGGAGAAATCATGCAGGACAATGGCAAGAATGAAGCTGTAAAAAAAAATGTCCGAGGTACATTCTGACTTAAAATTAGGCAGAAGTCACCAAAAACAGAGAAGAGATATCCTCAGCTACACCAGGAATGTTGTAATACAAATAAGCAAGAACTTATAACTTAACCTTCAGCACTTTCAGCACAAACAGACAAAAGTCCTGTTTATGGCATTTAATGCCCTGAAAGGTTTATTTCTGGTGTATCTTGTTGATCTCCTGCAGCGGGATACCCCATACTGAGCACGCTACTGCAACGCAATACTCTCGGGCCTCCGGGCCAGCTCTATAAAACCCCTTCAAATGATTCAGAATGCAGCAGCACGCCTCGTCTTCAACCGGCCCAAGAGAACCCATCTCACACCCCTCTTCATCTCCCTCCACTGGCTTCCTGTAGCCGCCCGCATCAAATTCAAGGCTTTGATGCTCACCTACAAGACCTTGTCTGGAACAGCACCCCCCTACCTCAACTCAACTCTCTCCTGAAGGCTTACGTTCCCTCACGCAATCTGCGATCAATCAACGACCGACGCTTAGTAGTACCTACTCAGCGTGGCTGAAGGTTCCTTTCCAGAACCTAACACTAACCGCCCCTCAGTGGTGGAATGGATTTCCAAAATCAATCCAGACCGCAGAATCTTTCACCATCTTCAAAAAACAGCTAAAGACCCGCCTCTTCCGTGAACACCTAACCAACTCATAAAAAAAAAATAAAATAAAATAAAAATTCCTCTGGCACTTACACCTCTACTCTGCGCACTTTGCTTCTTCTGGAACGCAATTAACGGATCTCGTACGGTAGCACTACTTGTATTGTTCTCTGCTTGATATATCGCTTTGCTTGTATTTTCTCATTTGTAAGTCGCTTTGGATAAAAGCGTCCGCTAAATGAACAAACGTAAATGTAAATGTCCTGAAGGAGGCCTACTGTTAATACTGTTAATACTGAAGATCACTCAGGGCTCTGAAGATCACCCCGCTCACAAACCACTTATTTGTCAAAAATGACACCAAAAGGCAGCAAGTTAAGGAGGCTTAAACATACGTGACTTGCGTGCAGAATCATCTACAAACAGAGATGAGATGTCCTCGTCCACACCGGCTTCGTTACGAGCGGTGCAGGAGTACGCTCCGGTGTCCTCGAAGTGAACGTTACTGATGTGCACTTCGCTCCCATTAGCTGCGAGAAGACAAAATAAATGAGAGAGAAAAAAATATGTTAAAATATAGCACTGAAAGCATAATAATTACCCATAAGCACCTCTTTTGAACCACTTTAACACTGACAGTGTTGAAGCAATTCCACTTCAGTAAACTCCTCTAATGGGACAGTTAGTGTGTTGTTGACAGCAGTTTGGAAATTCATGCTGCTTCCAGGTTGTCACATTGAGATTTTTGTTTTGTTTGAGTAGCTGGATTTATACAAGGCAACTGGGTAAGGGTTGAGAATACAAAAGATCTAGATCCTAAAAAAAAAAAAAAAAAAAAAAAAAAACCCATGTCAGTTATCTAGAGCCATCAGGCCCTGGAGCATTATAAATGACCAGACACACAATAGGATGTGGTGTGTGCATTTCCAGCACAATAAACAAAGACACTGTGCTTCTGTTTATCCACGCACAGCTCTGTGAAGTATGACTGTGTATTCCTTTCTCTAATCACGAGAAGCTTCTGTATGATAAAAAGCCTCTATGTAGTTCATTTGTTGCATTCACAGCTCCAGAATGAGATAACGTAGCATCATTAGTGAGAGTGTATTACAAAGTCTATGCATTTCACTTCCACTGGAGTCAGTCGTGATTTTATGCGTTGTACACTATTATTCGAAAGTTTAGATTGAACGTTGGCAGTAATATAAGCTCCGTGATTCTGTCGTGATAGTAGGTTTCGAAATATTTGTAGAGCGTGTAAAAGCTCATGTGTCCAGTCAATATGAAACAGACCGTGTAGTATTATTCAGGCAGAGTAAGATTTCTGGACATATTTCTATTAAGTAAGTAAGTGAAAGAAAACAAGAAAGAAAGCAAGAAAGAAAGACAGTATGGGGGAAAGAAAAAAAAAAAGTAAGAGACATGTGATATGAAAGAAAGAAAGAAAGAAAGAAAGACAGTATGGGGGAAAGAAAAAAAAAAGTAAGAGACATGTGATATGAAAGAAAGAAAGAAAGAAAGAAAGAAAGAAAGAAAGAAAGAAAGAAAGAAAGAAAGACAGTATGGCAGAAAGAAAAAAAAGAGAAAGAGACGTGATATGAAATAAAGAAAGAAAGAAAGAAAGAACGACAATATGGCAGAAAGAAAAAAAAGAAAGAGACATGTGATATGAAAGAAAGAAAGAAAGAAAGAAAGAAAGAAAGAAAGAAAGACAGTATGGCAGAAAGAAAAAAAAAAGAAAGAGACGTGATATGAAATGAATAAATAAAGAAAGAAAGACAATATGGCAGAAAGAAAAAAAAAGACACATGTGATATTAAATAAATAAATAAAAACAGAAAAATAAAAAAATGAAAGATTAGAGAAAAATGCAATAAAAAGTAAGACAAAGAAAGCTATTGAGAAGCAAAAGAAAAACAACAAATAAACAAAGACAAGGCGTGACGTGAGAAAAGTACAAAGAAGGAAAGAAAGAAAGAAAAAGAACAAGAAAGACGATAAGGAAAGGGAGAGAGATAGTCTGAGAAACATAGACAGAGAGTGAACATAGAGGGGAGAAAAGACCAAGGAACAAAAAGAAGGAAGGAAGGAAGGAAGGAAAACAAACAATGGACTCGTGAAAGAAAAAAAGCAAGAAATAGAGTGAGACAGAAGAAAAAAAAAATAAACAAAAAGAAAGGGACAATATAGTAAGTAAGAAAGAATAAGAACAAAAAAAACGAAAGAACGGCAGTATGAGAGAAAGTGAAAGGATTTGAGAAAAATAATAATAAAAAAATAAGACTCAGGAAAAATAAAAGAGATTAGAGAAATAACATACAATAAAAAGAGATACAAAGAAAACTACTGAGAAGAAAGATAAAAAAAAATGAATCAATAAAGACAAGTGAGTGACAGTGTAAGAAAAGTAGAAAGAACAAAAGAAAGAAAGAAAGACAATAAGGAAAGGAAGAGAGATGGTCTGAGAAATATAGACAGAGAGAGAGAGAGAGAAAATGGAGAAAAAGACTAAGGAAGGAAGACAGACAATGAAATATAAACAGGCATACAAAGTATAAAAAAAGGGGAAAAAAAAAGAAAAGAAGAAATTCAATTCTAATGTACTCTAACATTCAGAGTGTAGTGAGTGGAGCTTGATCATAGTGTCACCTTGTAGTGTGAGCTGTTTGGACAGTTTAGTAGAAATGTCCATGCCGTTCTTCAGCCAGGACAGCTGTGGATCAGGAATCCCCTCTGCGTGACACCTCAGACTGGCCGTGACTCCGGGTTCACGTGCCTGACTCTCTGGATACACACGGATAACAGGAGGAACTGAGGAAGAGGACAGAGACAGAGAGGATTAACGCCTGAAAGACTGAGTTCATGAGCGTGGGAAATGAATTAAATAAACCCTCCATGCATTTGCCATCTCATTGCTTCCCGCTTATTGAGGATTAAAGAAAGTATGCCTCTTTATCGAAATAGATGCCAATTTCATTTCCTGTCTGGAAGGAAAATGATCTCATTGACACGGCGAAAGCCTTTCCGTGCACGGGCAAACAAATGAGCTAGATAAATAGAGAAGAAGACTGCTCTGGAGGAGCCATTGATTTTTAAAATGAGCACCATTGATTTCGGGAAGAGACGTACACCTGGGATGGCGAGCAGGAAGCAGGAGCTTTCAGATGCTTTTCTATAGAGCCTGTGTCTCTATAAAGTATCAAATATATTCAGATGAGCTTTTGTATTCGCTGCACAAAAGCACACAGGTACACTAGGAAAGAAGCTGAAGAACCAGGCTAAGACGTCTGATATTGAATGTGACGTGTAATGTTAGCTCGGCGCTGACAGATGTATTGGTGTCAGCTCTAATTGAGGCCAGGCTGGAGAAGAGCATGACAGATTGGTGTATTAGACTGAGGACATTTGGAGGGGACTGAGTGTGTTTCTCTTTTTTAATGCATGTGTGTTAGATTGCAAGAGTAGAGGGGGAGTACATTCTTCACCATCTGCTCTGGCTTCCTGTCTCCCATAGGTGAGCGCGTGGATGTGAGAGAAAGATAGATAGACAGAGAAAGAGAGAGACATAAATAAAGAAAGATAGACAGTTGGAGATGTAGATGATGAAGGTGTGGTATGACTTTTTTGGAAGGAGAACGAAAAAGCAGGATGGCAAAGTGTGAGGGGTTCACTAGGGAAGATACTGTCTAAAACATATATAATATATGTGTATATATATATATATATATATATATATATATATATATATATATATATATATATATATATATATATATATATATATATATGTATTGCGACTAATCTGATCATCTGCTACGTGAAAATGAATGATAACTGCATCATTAATGTGCAATAAACACTATATTAGAAAATGATTAACAGCCTACAGGAAATTCACGTTTTATCAGAATTAATTCTCCACGTAAATATTAATATTAACGATACAATGAAATCGCTATTAACTCCCATTTTCCCAAAAGCTGAAGTATACAACTGAAATAATCTAGGCTAATTTGTAATAATTAAACCAGGACATAACAGAAATACATTATGTTTCATTCCGGATTGGAATATTTTGCAGCAGCAGGTGATTATATGTGCTAAAACAAACCAACTAGTAATCCAAAAAGGGCAAGAGATTTTATAACGTAAATAGTTTAATAATTAATCACCCATGGTATTGTACTGCTTGTTAGATGAGGTGACTTGAACTAAGCAATTACTGCAATACGCTCTTCATCATTAAATCTTTCGAACACATTAAGTTAAGTGTGATGAGGCCCGCAACTGGAGTCAAAGAGAATAAATCAGTTCATATGAATTAACGGGGCTACTGTGTTTTACAGCCTTTAATGCAAGAATCAAAATAATTTAATAAATCTGACAAATCTTCACACAAAACTGTTCAAGGAAATGGCTGAAGATTAAAACTGATCTATTAAGAAGTTTGTTTAAGTTAAAACCCTCCAACTTTCCTTAAAAAATAAAGTTATATATATATATATATATATATATATATATATATATATATATATATATATATATATCCTTTCATAACAGTTGTAATATGAGTATTATAGTTGTCATGTTTGATGTTTGATGTCATAATATATTATATCATATGCAAATATGGGATCTAGTTAGCATATGGCATCATCCAGTATGACGTCAAACATTATGACGACTATAAATAATCGTATCATAATACGGTTACGTTTTGACAGCATATGGCATCAGGCATGACGGGTGTTTGATAGATGTAAAGTAAAATGTGAAGTAAAAAGGATACAATAACGTCACGAAGGGAAAATGAAATTCAATAACATGACGGTATTATGATAAGAATATTGTAGTTGTCATAATGTTTGACTTCATAATCGATTGTGGCATATGCAAATTTGGGATCTAGTTACCATTAAGACAGAACATCCTTTCTCTCACTATCTCTTAAAAAAAGAAAAAAAAGAAAAAAGAAGAAGTCATTATTGTGCCGCGTTTTTGAGATAGATAGCTTTGAGATCGATTTTAGGGATTGTTTTACTTTTTAAATTGTGCAAACTCACATCATTTCTGAGTTTATCAAATGTCCTTATTCAAGGTCTCTTACCTTGACAGATTCTTTTGTAAAGGTTGTGCAGCTTCATGCTGTTTTAGTTTTTAGGAAGAAAGTCTTAACTTGGAACTGTTTCGGGTAACTAAACAGATAAAACAACATCTATCTATTTACTTATTTCAAATATTAAAGAAGCTCGTGGGCTTCTTTGATTTTGGCCCTTTTTTTTAATTCATTTTAATTGGATTGGATTATATATTTATTAATCTATTTATTTGCTTGCTTGTTTGTTTCTGTCCCTTTGCATTATTTTTTTATGGGATTATTTATTGATTCAATTATTTGCTTTGCTTGTTAGCTTGTTCGTTTGGCCCATTTTTAATGGAATCTTTGTCCTGATATTTGCAGGTCAAGTTGAATTTTATTCTCAAGGTAGGCTGTAAAGCACAGTACTTTAAAGGAATCTTTCATCCGCATTCTGTTTGTAATATATTGAGTGCCGTTTTAGACACATTTTTATTTATTGTTTATTCATTTATTTATTTTTTGCCTGACAGGACGTCACGGTATCTTTTGACTGGCGGATCTTTTGAAAAGCAGCTTCTAAAGCTACGATGAACTAATCAACTCATTCATCATTAAGAGCAAAGCACAAACAATTCTATTTCAACCGTGTGCTTGAAATATTTAAATGACAACAATCCCAAACATGAGGGTATTTATCCGTTAGCTGTTCACCAACTACAACGCCACCGCTTCTCTAGAATATAAAGTAGTCCATCTCTAATTAGAAAGCTGTTTAAATCGATACGCTAATTAAATGTAAATTAAATACTATTCTCTAATTAATTCAGGGATGTGCCACACATATGGGCTGACAAGTAGCTGAACAGATTTGACAAATAAACATTTACATTTTGCTTTTTATGTATGCGGTAAACAACAGTTTTATTTATTCATTTTCAGGAGTTGCTTTATTCTGATCAGGTCACAGTGGATCCAGAGTCTATTGTGGACACAAAGCAGGAAAATGACTTATTCACACCTAGGGGCAATTCAGAATAGTCAGGATGTAACCCATGTGACATTTGAAACTTCACACTTCTGTACCCAGAACTGAGGATTGAACCCCAGACCCTGTCACTGTAATGCAACTTTCTCATTTTATTATTTCTATAGTATTCTTTATTTTATTAAGACCCCATAAATTGGGATTTTCATTTATGAATATTAACCATCCAGACCACATTCAACAAATCGCTTTAAAAATTCCACAGGAGAACATTTTTTTCTCTTTTCTTTCTTTCTTTCTTTTTTTTTTTTTTTTACTGAATAAAGCAACTGATTTTCTTTGAGCAGGAAATGCACCCCTTAGAGCTTTAATTAAAATATATAGTAAGCAAACATGCCACTGATTCAGTAAGGTTGTCATCGCTGACATCGTAATTGCTTTATCTGCTTGTGGTAGAACAGCGTGTTCCGAAAGCAGAAGTTCATTTGCAGAAGTTCATTACATAAGCTTATTACTGTTAATGTACCGAACTGTGCTAATTCTCACTCTTCAGAGAGTTAGGTAAGAAGTTTGTTATTCGACTGATTGGCAGCCATATACAGTTGCTATCAAAATTATTTAAGCCCCATTGCAAATCAGGTTTATTGTCGAAATGTACAGATTTTCAGCGGTTTGCGATGAACAAATCAAACAAAAGCAATTGAAATAGTTCAACACAACGAATGCTTCAAGTGTTTTCCACAAATTCAACTGAAAATGCAACTTATAATGAATTCAAAATTATTCGACTCCTTCATGGCAAGCATCTTTAGTGCTTAGTAGAGCATGCTTTTGCTGTAACCTGCTGCAAACGAGATGCAGAGCTTCTGGCAGCGTTCCTGATGAATCTTCTCCCGTTCCTCATGAGCAGTGGAGTCCAGTTCAGTAATATTCTTGGGTTTGCGTGCTGCAACCGCCTTCTTCAAATCCCACCAGAGATCTTCTATGGGGTTCAAGTCAGGTGACTGTGACGGCCTTGTAGAATCTTCCAGGACTTCTTCTGCAACCAAGCCTTGATGGAATTTGAGGCATGTTTGGGATCATTGTCCTGTTGGAAAGTCCAATGACGCCCAAGATTCTGCTTCCTCACAGACAGCACGAGGTTTTCTCCTAGGATTTCCCGATACTTCAGTGAATCCATCTCGCCTTCCACACGCTGCAGGTTTCCAGTGCCAGAGTATGCAAAGCAGCCCCAGAGCATCACCGAGCCTCCACCATGCTCGACTGTGGACAGAGTGTTCTTTCTTCATTCTTCTTCCTCCGGACATACCGCTGAGCCATAGAACAGAATCCCAAAAGTTCTGTGGCTTATTTATATGATATTGAGCCGACTGTTCGTGTGCTTTTGGGTCAGTAGCGGTGTACGTCTTGGAGTTCTGTCATGGAAACCTTCTGTGTTTAGTACACACCTTACTGTGCTCACTGAAACCTCAGTGCCTGTTGCCACCAAGTCTTGCTGCAGGTCTTTTGCAGTCACTCGAGGGTTTTTCACAACGTGCCTTCTCACAAATCTGCTTGCAGCCTTCAGTTCATCTCATCACCAGTTAATTCACTTCGGTTCACCTCATCAGTTCGGTGTACCGCTGTAGTTCAGTACCACTGAATGGCAGTGTCCAAACAGAAGAAAATACAACACTCACTTCACCCCGGACTACACTAAAGTGTACCCCTGCTTAATAGGGGGCAAAAATAATGACAGTCTTGTTTGCTGCGCTGTTTTAATATAATATAATACAATATAAAGTACATTTTATTTATTTATTTATTTTTGGGTGGGATGGAGTTGCAGGGGTGGTGGAGCTACCTCCCTGTATTGAGTTTTTGCAGCGTGGGATGTGCACAATTTTTGGTATTCACATTCTGTGTGCTTAATTCAGCTCTCAACATGGTGAATACGACTCCTGGGATGAACGTAGGACAATCTATATAATTACAGCCTTGGGTTTTTTCTTCGGCTTCCTGGTGCATTGAAAGCTCAGCTGTTATGAAACTCTAATAGGGGCTTTAAGGTTATGTCCATCAAATGAAATAAAAATGGTGAATGGGTCAATTATTTAAGAAAATACTGAACACACCAGTTTTTATGCCTAATTAAAAATAACTCTACACAGTGATCTCAGCCTCTCTAATTACTGATGAGAGAAAATAAGCACATATTGACAATATTCCACGGTTCTTGGCTGTCATGCTGCATAATTTAGCGCCATGCTGGTGGGAGGTGTCGACGCTTTTCCTGGCACTCTGCACAAAAGGGGCAACACATGTCATCCTAATTTACTTTTCCTTGCCCGCATGCACAAACAATGGCCTGAGAACAGCCTCCTGAGGATGGCTAATTTGTTTTTCATCCAATTAAAATGATCTTATTGTTAAACCCACTTTGGTTTGTACGAGTGTTCAGGTTTATAATAACGAGAGGCTGAGAGCGTGGTGAGAGATGGCCACATACCGAACAGATGCTGATCACCGCTGGAGGAATTTATTAGACAAAACAATGATTCGGAAAAGTTTTCCATTGCTGCCTGAGACAAAATAAACTCTTGGTTGCTTTTTGTTTTGAGGCACAATCAGTACTCACACCTGTTCTTCAAAAATTAGTGTCTAGTTTGTTTCCAAAACATGCCAGAATCTCACTTTGGGTCACGTTACGTGCATGTAGTGAGGAGCTAATACTAAAATGGTACACATTTCCAGACAAAACAAAACAGGGGCATGTCTCAATTATCAAGTATCCTTATGTGATTTCATTAATGAATTAGACATAAAGTGAGCTTGACTGCTTGGTTAGCTTAACCATGAGTACATTGTCCTTGCAAGAGAACAATGAAAAAAACTAACACAAAAGTAGGAATTCATTTCATTAATCCAAGATACGAAAATTTAAAGCATGGAAAAGTAGTCTACATGATGTGCACAAATTGAATGATCAAGATTTAGTATCTCAGGGCCACATTTAACTGTGCACTTCATTTAATGATAATGAGTCACGTATACAATATTGGTCACATATACATTACAGCACAGTGCAATTCTTTTCTTTGCATACCCCAGCATGTTAGGAAGCCGGGGTCAGAGCGCAAGGTACAGCACCCACGGAGCAGAGAAGGTTAAGGCCCTTGCTCAAGGGCCCAACAGGGGCAGCTCAGCAGTGCTGGGGCTTGAACCCCCGACCTTCCGATCAGTAACCCAGAGCCTTAACCGCCAACCCACCACTGTGCCAGTCTTTAGTACTCATGGTATATTATACAATTACAAATAAAGAATCTTTGTAAAAAATACTTCTTTTTTGCAGATTTTTATCTCTTTTCTGCCTTTATTTCTTTTAGTTGTTAGACTGTTAGTCTAAACCATAATTATTTTCTATTGTCTATTTCTTTCTTTGTTGCTACAGCCAAGAAAAAATTTCATCCCCCTATTTGGGGCTTGTCTTTAAACGTGGTGGACTAGACACAACCGAAAATCACTTGTCTCACTCTGTAAAGAAAAATCTGGCAACCTTGGAGAATCTCTTACCGGGTAATTGTAATAATATGGAATAATAAATGTACGTTTTGGAAAAAAAGTTAATTTCCAATAAAAAAATTCTTTGTGTAAGAATATCAGCAAATTCAACTGGAAAAGATTGACTGTGCTAGCTGTTGTGTGTGTGTGTGTGTGTGTGTGTGTATGTGTGTGTGTGTGTGTGTTTAATGATCCTACTCATCTTTAGTGTCTTGCCTTAAAACTGCAAAGTATGTTCTAGTGCCCCCAGTTATATAGGATTCTGACATTTCCTAGGTTTGACTGCTGCCAGTTTATTTATATTTTTTTCTGTGATGAATCTCTCTCTCTCTCTCTCTCTCTCTCTCTCTCTCTCTCTCTCTCTCTCTCTCTCTCTCTCTCTCTCTGAACCTTGACTTAGAAGAACCTCAGCACTTTTTGCTGATACGTCCACCTCAGCAAATGTCAATCTTGTATAAATAAATAGCACTTTTCATCTGACATTTTTTTTTCAGACAGAAGTCATTATCACATCCTTGTTCAGATCGCCCTCTGTTACGCCAACTCTACTTTAAATTGGATGTCAGGTGCAGTGTTGTGAAAAGTCTAACAGGACAGCTTAATGAATCCGCTAGGTTTCAGCTAGATGTCACAGGAAGGTGTGACAACACAACGTCTACCTAAACATGCTGTTGAATTTCTTTGCTCCGTTGGATTTCCAATTTCAAGGAAAATTGGTGACTTTGATGATAACCAACTTCTAAGCATATTGGATTTGCAGTTTCAAATTGACTATTAAAACTGGGGAGAATGCTGCCAAAAGTCTTTGCTTAAAGTCTTTAACGTCCTGTTTAACTCATTCCTTGTCTAGAACACTCATACAAGCATCTCCCCATTTATTCTTTGACAGTAGCTTTGCTGTGACTTGATATCCAGTCTATTTATATCACCATGGATTATAGCAACAATTATAATCTCCTAGTGTTTTTATTATTTTCTTAGAGATGATTCTAGGCCCCACCTGGTTGAGGTTACCCTGTGGGCCAAAAGGGACCCTTCAGCCTCATTGAGGTACAGTTAATTCTCAATTTTGATTGGTCATAGGATGATGTTAATGAATTTTCTTTACCAGCAGCTCTGACAGTAGTTCCAGCTGCAAGGCAAATCACATGTTGTCATACAATGTGTTGTCATTTCTATAGTCACAACTCATATAAGGATGGTGTATGGTAGTCTATCAATACTCTGGAAGGGGTCTCCAGTGTCAGTGATCTGTACCATTCAGAGGTAAACCAGTAGCTTTAAATTTCCAACATGGGAAGGTCTTCAGGACTGAGAGGTGTGTTAGTAATATTTCCCTATATATCAACAGTTACACAACAATAACAACAATTTAATCCATTTATGTGGATACTACTGTCAGAGTGACTGTTAGAATAAAAATCAACACTTTATGTCCAATCAGGATTGAGAAATCAACAGCTCTGTCGTAGTAACTGTAATAATTCCTCCCTAAGGTATTACAGTATGAATGGTTATATGAGTATCTGGCTTTGTGTATTTCGTGATTTGTCTTACACATACCATTCACCTGCAAGGTGTGTGTCTGGAAAAGCTGCTCATATCCATCAGCATGGCAGGTGTAGTTCCCCATGTGAGTGGTGGTCACCTTTGTGATGTACAGACTTCCATCGTCTCCAAAATCCTGGGAAATAAACAAACGGATCTAATTGACATTCACAAAATGAAATGTGATGCTAAAAGACAAAACAACAACAACAACAACAACAACAACAAAAACCCTTCTTTTTAGGAATGGAAGGAGCATGCTCACAGTGCAGACTGTCACTTGAATCACAATAAGGCAAATTAAATTAGTAATTGGTTGAATTTAAAAAAAAAAAAAAAAAAATAGGCCATAGGCAGTGGATTAGTCAGCAAATAAAGGAGCATGAGCTTTACAAATCTGATAATGAGAATAGTTGGGTGGTGTATGGTACAAATTCATAGAAATATAGAAAGAGAGAGAGAGAGAGAGAGAGAGAGAGAGAGAGAGAGAGAGAGAGAGAGTACGGATGTAGCGATGTAAAAAAGAGCTTTCAATCAATAGAAATGGATTGCATTTGCATCACACCCACTTCAAAGATTTTTATTTTGGTGTCTGCACATTATGAGAGCGTGTTCAAGCCTAAGTTCAACGTCGATAAGAAGATGACAGCTGTCATCATCTGAGCAGGAATTCCATCTTTGGGAAACGGTTTGGTGCTGTGCAATCCGTTTCTTTTGTAACAAAAAAAAAATAAATAAATAAAGCGCTTGACCGTGAAGCAGCAGCAACAATGGACGCCATTACAAAACCAACAGATAGGCTTTCAGAAGAAATTCAATAAAAAGAAATAATGAATGAATGAAAAATAATAAGATTTAACAATTTACACCAATCATCCTGTTCGAAAGTTTACACACCCCTGGCTCTTAATGTATCGTGTTGCCTTCTTGAGCATCAGTGAACGTGTGCACCTTGTGTAATAGTCGTGTACGAGTCCCTCAGTCGTCCGCAGCGTGAAAAGATGGATCTCGACATCATATAAGCGCTGTTTAAAAGGAAAGGGGTCAAATACGCAGAAGATGCTGGAAAAGTGAAGAATGTGCAGGAACAGTGGGCAGTTTAACTGCTCAGGACAAACAAGGGACTCATGAAGAACTCTCACAAAACATTAAAACATCATGTCATCGATCATCCAGGTATCAACACACGGTATTAATAATCGAGCGTGTGTAAACTTTTGAACTGGTTTATTTGTGTAAATTCGGTTTATTATTGTGTCTTGTGGACTATATTATAAACATATATCATCAGGGCAGTACTAAGTAAACAACTAAATGCAATTTGTATGGTCCCTCAGGATCATACAAGAAACAGGATGAAAGAAAATACTACTGAAAGCCCGGAAGCTAATTAATATTTGCGACAACCTGAAAACAAGAAGACATGCTGTCACTGAGATCACATTTCCACACAGCCACTGAAAACCATTCAGCCATTTCTCTGAGAACTGTTGTTAAATTCTCACTTGTTTCTCCTAATTTTTATTTTCCTTGCTGCTAAGGTTACTTGGTCAATTAAAAGCTCCCTATAACAACCTGTATCCCAGAAGTATCAGGGCAGTCAGAAAGATTTGTGTGCAGAGTGTAATATTTACACAAACCTAAGCAGAGAATAATTACTATAGGTCTGTAATGTGGACCCAATTGCAGGGGCGCAATTTATTATTAGAGCTATTTGAAACTAATGACTGGAAAAGCAATATCATTATGTAAGACTTGCAAACACCTTAAAACAAATAGGTTTAAATAAAGTGAAGGGAATGAGGAACAAGAGGAACCAATCAGATTAGGTTCATGTTAACAGGAAGCTATGACCAAATATGTAAAGTGTATCTTTATTGTAGCGGCCCTTTAAACACATTGTTTTCATAAAGTTATTGTTTTTGACCTCTGTTGCTTCCCAATGAAAATGTGGGAGATGATAAGGGTCAATGTCCAGTGAAAGTGGCATGTGCAAAGTGCTCATGGTTCAATAAAAAACACATTGCTTGTTTGAGAAACATGGACGATTATGTTTTTCCTTGTTATAACTGTTTACTAAATTGTAAAAACAAAACAAAACAACCTAAACTAGTGACAAAAAACAACTAAAATAAATAAATAGCACAAATTCTTCTTCTTCTTCTTCTTCTTCTTCTTCTTCTTCTCAGTATTATTAATATTAAATAGCAGTGCCTATTTGCAAAAGCCATGTGCAAAAGTTTACACATCCTTAGGACAAACTGGTTTCCAAGAGGTTTCAAAAGTTATTTCAAAAGTAATAAAAATGGTCTAAAGTATTATTAATATATAATATTAATAATATCAATTCATAGGGGAAATGAGGGGGGAACAAATCAGTTTAAAAATGAGCATTTCAGGTTGTTTGCATATGATACAGAGATTCTGTAAGGATCTGTAGGCCCCAAAAGCTCTAACATATTTTGTATTTAAAAAATAATAATAAAATAAATTGTAATAGATATTTTCATTTCACTGGGAAGCTAAATTATCATGTACAACTGTACGTATAAACCATAATACACTTTTATGTGTACTGTGTTTCCCACTCAGAACACTATAAGAATTGATGGTGTACTTTCTTAAATGTCAACAAAAAAAAAAAAAAAAAGGGTGAAAAAGTGTGCTCTGGTTGCCACTCTTTCCTCTCCATTATGGAGGCAGTGAATACAACCACAGAAAAGTGAAACTGACTGCATATTAATAGGCAGTAATCTCTCTGAAGACCCAAATTTGCCCCCGGCTGCCCTATCTCCTCTCTTCTCTCTCCTAAACAGTCCTGAAAAAAGCAATACGCTGCTCAGATAAAACTCTATTAACTCCCATATAGCACACGCGTATAGGAGAAAATAAAGCCCCCGACACAGGCTTCTACTCTGACCCGCAATCACCCAGACCTCAGTTAAATCCCCAAATCTTAATGTAATGTCAGATCAGCTTCAGGGCTTTGAGATTGTGGTGGACGGAAGGCATGCAGACCTCGAGACGGGGAGGAAACCTACCTGTGGAGGGATCTGGAGGGAAGAAAAGCAGTAGAGAAATGAGAGTAGATTCACTTCAGTGTTATAGAGTTTACAGTACACTGACTATATACCATATGTATACTTACTATATACTATATGTGTGTGTGTGTGTGTATGTATATATATATATATATATATATATATATATATATATATATATATATATATATATATATATATATATACACACACACCAAGGGTGCCAACATTAGTGGAGGGCACTGTATACAGCGTGTATATATTGGCACCCTTGGTAAATATGAGCAAAGAAGGCTGTGAAAAATTGTCTTTATTCTTTAACCGTTTGATCGTTTGTTAAAAAATAAATTCACAAAAATACTCTAGTCTCATGGATATCAAACAATTGCAAACACAACACAGGTTTATTAAAAATATATTTTGTTAAATATATTTGTCCACCAATTATTGGCACCCTTTTAGTCAATATGTTGCACTACCTCCCTTTGCCAGGATAACAGCTCTGAGTCTTCTCCTATAACGCCTGATGAGGTTGGAGAATACATGGCAAGGGATCTGAGACCGTTCCTCCGTACATTTAAATATATAAATTTAACATTTACGGAAGGAGTCTCCAGTTTCAGCCCGGTCAGCATGTTTTCCACCATGAGAAATTTCAGAATTTATGCTGTTGTGATTTCTCGGTAACATGACGTGCTTTTTGGTCTAATTAACGTCAAGAGAGAGAAAAAGAGAGGATGGTGAGCAAATGTTTATAGCTGTTATAATGTAAGTGATAATAGGAATCAACTTCTTTTATGGGCGTTCGACAACACTAAACATAAGTATAAACAGCGTTGTTCAAAGTTGAAATAGTTGTTGGTGCTTGTTTGTAATCTCATTGGTAATCTTACTGGTAAACACTGGTAACCATTGGTAATAACATCAGTAATCATTGGTAACTGATCAAATTCAGGTTTCCAGCTCCTGACTTCAACTGTTTAGCTTTTGAAAATGTCATTAGCTGATCATAACCCTGTATATATGGATATAAACTAGAGAATTCAAATTATTATGAAAGGTAGAATTGCCAGAATTGTCAGAACTGCTTTTAATCACTACGAATCCTTAGAAAAATTTCCAAACATTTTGCCTAAAGATGAATTGCCGTCAGCATGGCTGAGATATTAAGACGTGTATTTCATCATTAACGCTGCTGGATATCCAGTTCTTGTGTAAAACTTGTCCATAGGAAGCAACCGAAGAGTTTCACAAGTTCACAGTTTTCCCTTGACAGTTGCGGCTGCACCCAGTGATGCAACACATGGCAACATTTCATTTTCACATTTAATGTGCCTAAGCAGCTTTCACTTCAAATCCTGCTCTTGTTGATCTGGAAATCCTCTCATTTATTGAACTGTTGACGTTGCTGGAGGCTTGCAAATGCTTTCCTACCTTTCGTGACTGAGGACTGGATAAACAGTAAAAGACAAAAAAAAAAACAAACAAAACAAAACAAAACAAAAACAACAGAATCGGTACAGGAAGTGAAGACTAATACTTCATAGTAACTGTTATATAGCAGCCCAATTAAATGATGACATTTCTCGAGATGTTGCCAGATCTCCATAGGGTGTGTGAAATTACATGCTGTTTGATATTGCAGGTCTGGAATATTATTGCTCTAAACATGTTGAAACATTACAGATGGCACGTTTAAACCTGTTTAATATTAAGGCACAATGATGAGTCCATCATTTACTGCCTTTGACATACACTCCCAAAGGAAAAAGGTGGAACCTAGCACCATAAAGGGTTAATTGTTGGTCCCACTGGGGAGAAGAAATCCTTATATGTTCGGTGTAAAATGCTACAGCAAGATATTAAAGAAGTAGATTCCTGAAAAGGTTGAAACGTTAACCATCCAGAGACCTTGATACTTTATTAGATCATACAAATAGCAAGAAAAATGCACTCAAGGTAAGACTTTATTGGCACCAAAACAGGCCTCAGCTTCAGGAAACAGTGAATTGCAAGAATGTCTGATAAATGAGTGTGTGTTCTGTACAGACGCAAGATGGACAAAGCCTGACTTAAAGTGCTGGAAAAACTTTCATGAAAAGTTTCTCCTCATAGACTTACCAGTCTGATTCCGCAAAAGGTCAGGACTGCTTTCGTAGCTTTGCACCTAGAAGTCTGAGTGTGTGGATTATGCTGATTATTGACAGTCTAAGGTAGAAGAAAAGCACACTACATGTCATTAGTGGTGTGCATATAGAATGTGTGTGTGTGTGTGTGTGTGTGTTTTCTGAAAATGAAACATGATGTTGTTCTCCAGAAGGACAAACCCTGTAGGACAATCAAATATCTATTTAAAAGGACAGTGTATGTGTGTTTATGTGAATGCAACGGACGATAGTTTAAGGTGCAATCCTATAATGGTTTATACTTCTGTACTATAATGAAAGTGGTAAAAAGAAATAATGGTAACACGTTACAGTAACAGTAGAATAATGAACAATCGTGCATTTAATACCTGAATTAGTAAGAAATACTTACTTCAATATGAACTAACGAAGAGTTAAGGTATGCACTACCGAAGAGCTACAGTAACCTTAAATACGATGCGAGTCTTATGAATCGTGAACATGTGAATAACGACCACCTTAAGTAGGTTAAAACATGTTTGCTAGTTATGATTTATAATATAAATAGTGCATGATTTGAAATCGTTTCTATAATTTGCCATATTCATACATATAAATACCATAATGAACTTTCTTTTACTTTCACACTATGCGTCGTTACCCAGATGAGGACGGGTCCCCTTCTGAGTCCGGTTCCTCTCGAGGTTTTCTTCCTCGTATCGTCTTAGGGAGTTTTTCCCTCGCCACCGGCTCGCTCAGTATTGATAAACACGCTTAAAATCTCTATCCTGTGTTTAGATGTTTCTGTAAAGCTGCTTTGAGACGACGTCCATTGTTAAAAGCGCTATACCAATACAATGGAATTGAATTGGACTGGATATGCAGCTGCGTACTCAAACATGATCGGACGGCGTTGGATTACTTTCGTCATTTACGTCCATCCTCCTTATCCGACGTAGAAAGACGCACTAATGATAATAAAGGCCGATCATTTCATCAATTGAAATGACTCCTATGTGTTAATTAACGCATTAACTAACAAACACGTACATGAATTCACAAGACTCATGGCGTCGTTAAGGTTAGCGCTTCATTAGTCCATGATTAGTACGTGTCTTAACTCATCATTAATTCATATTTAAGTAAGTGTGTCATGTACTGTTATTGTAAAGTGTTACCAAAAGAACTTGTTTCATGAACGTTCCACAACATTCGATGTAACTATAAATCGATAAAAAAAATAATTATGTTTTGTACTTTAATTAATTAAACAAATCGCTGTGACATAAGAGGAATAAAACACTTGGGGATGTGTGTTTTTTTTTTTTTTTATTTTATTTCATTTTTTAAACTAATCAACTGAGCCACATCAAACTACCCTGTTGTTGATTCTTTTCCTATAGGTTCACACCCCGCTAGCACATCTTCGCGCCTCTGTATGCCATAGTAACCCATAAACCCCTTCTTTCTGTCATGACACAGATATGCGAATTAACCTCAATGCATTTTAGCCTTAAAACGTTCAGTGTGAAATCATCTCATCCTACAGGAGCTTCTCAAACACTCCTCAGCAGTTAATGTTGATTTAGCTACACATGTATGCATCTAGCGCTAACTCTGATTGCATGGTTGACTCACTGACAGACCAGATGCATAGGTGAGCCAGGAACACACACACACACACACACACACACACACACACACACACACAGAGCACATATCAGCCAGAAATGCAAAGAAACAGCACGTAACGATTCCCTATGCCGTGGATTTGTGGACGGATGGGCCTTTCAGTCCTCAGTGCAGTTCCTTATAGCTCCAAGCAAGCATTACTTATTTACTTTCCTTATCCTTTTTTTTTTTTTTTTGCTCTAAGCACCCTCCTCAGTTCTTGTGATTGCTTTGGCAGACTAACTCATACCGAGTGAAAGGCTGCCAGAGCTCAAAGCTACTCTACTCTCCTTAAGCACTTCCTGCTTGGCTCATAATAAAGTGTTACTTTTGAGTCAGAGCCATGATGAGTGATGTAGCTCCTATGGCTATCCTAACCAGAAGTGTTAGAAGGGAAAAGTAGCAAAAGTAGCACAAAACTAACAGCCTAATAATGTGGAAATAACATGACTGATTGAAAGAAAGAAAAAAAAAAAACAACAAAGCAAAACTCCCCATGATGATCTGCGAAATTAAAGAATAACAGTGTAAAATCTGGGATCTGATTAACATATTGAACGTAACCCACGTGATAGGTAAAAAGCGAGTTTTTCAGGGCATTACGATTAGACTTACAGCCTAAATGCTTTTCATGTTTGAAAATATCCGTATTGCTACATGATCAGGTGCGGCGATGACTATGAGAAATGTGTTTCATGAGAAAGTCTAATGATATGTTTTGAAATGCACATATTTTAAGCCTGAAGAGCTGAAATTATTGATTAAATATCGATCTTATTCAAATCGTGTAGTGGTAGAGCTTGTCTAGGTATTCCCTTTGGATGTGTCAGTGGCCATGTGTCAACAGCAGATTAAAAAAAAATGACGAGAAATAAACGTTTTCACTTAAAAATTAGTTTGTCTGATAGTCATACTCATGAAAAACAACAACAACAACAACAACAACAACAAAAATCAACATAAATATATTTACCAAAATGTTTTTTGGGTCAGATTTACGTCAATGGAGAAAAAAATGAGATTCTGGTAGGGTTAATACAGCTGTTAATACAGTAGCTGCTATAACAAATGCCTAAAGCCTACTGAAGATGTCGAAAATCATGTGATTGATCAAAACAATGGAAATGTTTTATTTTTTATTTTTTATTTTGGCTACTTTGTAACCTTGCCTTGGCTGTATGTCCACTAAGATCATGTTGTATAAGCCAGGGGTTCCCAAACTTTTCCAGGGCAAGGCCCCCCAAATGGTATTAACATTTGACCGAGGCCCCCTTTTTGCAAGATGTCTTTAAAACACATTAAAATACAGACTTCTGAATATATCCCCTTTTTTTTTTTATTAATAATTACATCTTACATCTTTACATTACATTAGATTAAGAATTGATTGTGTGTGTGTGTGTGTGTGTGTGTGTGTGTGTGTGTGTGTGTCTGAGAGTGAGAAAGAAAAAATCATGTATTTATTTATTTTTCACACCAAATTGTTGAGGCCCCCTGGGCGCCCCCTGGTGGCCCCCAAGGGTGCCGCGGCCCCCACTTCGAAAACCACTGATGCAAGGAGCCAGTTTAATAGACGTCTAATGTCTACCTAACGGTATGTAAAATATTGCTAGCTAAGTAGGATTTACCAAAACAACGTGGAAATTAATGTTTTTATTTCGACTACAGTCTGACCTTTCCTTGGCCGTTTTCCCCAAAAAGACCATGTTGACAGTATAGCTTCGACAACAAAAGCCTAAAGTCTACCTAAAGCTGTCTAAACTCTTGCTAGCTGAGAATGCTTTCCCAAAACACCCTGGAAATGTTTTTATTTTGACTACTTTCTGAATTTCAGGTTGTGTTAGGCGCCAGTGGGGAAAAAAAAATAAAATAAAAAAAAAAAAACATCTAAAATGAATGTCATGATTTGATCAAGTTGTTGGAGAGCTACATCCTGAAGAAGAACGGACATATTAGCCTAACAGGTTCGGCTTGTAATCAGACAGCGGCTGTCTGCAATGCTTCGGCATCATTATATCATCAGAATGAACAGAGAAGAGCCCTTACACACTCTGTACAGATGATAACAGATAAGACGATAAAAAGAAATCTAGTCTACAGAACAGAACAGAACAGGACGGACTAAATGAATCTGAGCTAATTTCTCCACGGATAACAAATGCTTACGAACAGAGACGACAACAAGGCTTGTGCTTAAACGCGGCGAGTCACTTTTACCTCAGGTAACGAGACAGAGACTGCTAGAAGATGGAGTTTTTCAACATCTAGAAACTTTCCTTTAGTTCAACATTCACTTACAGCACGATGGATATATAACCGAGGTGCTATATGTGATAATTTTGGCATCAAAATGTAGGATTGCAGCTCCAAGACCTGAGACGTGACTCCGACTTGCATAAAGTGATTTGTGAACATCTCTGACTCACTGTACGTCCACATCCCACAGGCATTATGTGCATTTTGGCTGCTGTTTGTGCATGTGTTGAGCCTGAGGCATTGTGAAATGCTGATTTACTGCGTAGTGTATGATCCTTTCTCTTTGGCTTTCCGCTTAAAGCACTGACCTTTAGTTTATCTGGAATACATTTATTAATTTATTACAGTTTGAAATGTTTTATCACAATCCTCCAGCACAGCAGTGTTGAATACTTGATTCTGATCGGTCAGAAGGTGTTCATTAGTTTTCTATTAGGCCCTGTTTACACTAGTAAACAGAACATTGCTACGCTTACGCCTGTCGTCTTCGCTACTCCGGAGACTTTCGGAAACGCCGGAGACCCCGTTATAGTTCGAAAACTACGGGCTCGTGTCGCGGCGTAAACTGACCGAAACGAAGACTTTTGAAAACAAAGGCGTGGCTCCGCCCACATCCGCCCCCGCGATTGGGTCTTCTTTATCATCGTGTATCCTTCCCTGATTCGTCAAGCCCCTACCGTATGACCGTTACGCTACCTCGAGCGTACACACAACAACACGGAGACTGAACCGCAAGCTTCGCTGGCTTTGTCGTCATTCTTAGCAACCATTGTGCAGTTCAATTCTGTATTTTAGAATACTGCAGCTGCCTACATGCGCAAGATCCAAGCTATGATTAGCACGGCCGTTAACAAATCTCATTTCGAGCGACGTAAGTCCTACACGGAACGCCGGTTTGGACTAGATCACACGTGTACGCGTATGCCCAGTGTGCACGAACGGTCATGTGACATGCGTTTTCGGTCGTGTAGTGTAGACGGAGATCGTTTCTAAAACATGGCGGAAACGCCAGTGTGGACGCGGATGGTTTTCATTTTAAAAACGCCGTTTTAAAACCCAAACGCGCCAGTGTACACACGGCCTTAAAGCAGTTCTGACATTCGCTCTGGCTGCAAAGCTAATTAATCGTAGGTTTATATTAATGTGCTCGTTCTAATACATTATTGGTTTTATACAATAGAAGCACCACACAATTTGATTTAAAAAATAAAAAATAAAAAATACAGATTAAAAATGTTATTTAACAAGGAAAAAGTGTAGAATTGCTGATATGGTAGAACACGTTTATCTAACATTTACGGACGGAGTCTCCACCGTCAGCAAGTTTTCCAGAGTTTGCCGACATGAAGGGTGGGTTTTTTTTTTTGTGTTATTAATTTTAACAGAGAGAAATAAGAGATGCTGGTAAGGGGAAAACTGTTTATACAGTTTGTATACAATGTGTCCCAAAAGTCTCCACACAGTAATGGACTATGTTTGTCAGCACCACGTCGGTTGTGCCTTTGTCAGCGGATGTTCGTGGGCGTCCACTTCTTCTCGGTCGGTCCACAACACGTGCAGTCTTTTTGAATCGGTTAATAAGTTTGGCGACAGTGTCGTGCGTGAAGATGTGCTTGCCATGTTAAAGTTTCCGGTTAAAGTCCAATGCAACCTTGCGCCAGGGTCCCGAATCAGCCGTGAGAACGATTTCAATATGTCGTTCTTTTTTCAGAGGCGTTCTGAAAGGCGTTCTTAATCCTTAATCATATCGACGAAGTAAATATGCTAAAAAATGTTCCTTTCCTCACTGTATGGAGATTTTTGGAACACCCTGTATAATGTAAGAGATGACCGGAACTTGTTTTGTGGACGTTCCACAACATTAAATGTAACTATAAAGGGATAAAAAAAAAAAAAAAAAAAGTATGACGTGCCGTTCTTTATAAATGAAACATTGTAATCGTTGGCAAATTGCTCTGGTGTAAGGGGAACAATCATTTTTAGACATGCTGTCTAAATAATGAGGAAAATAATGAGCTTCAGTGGTGGAATAGCAACTACGCTTCATTGCACCACCCCATCCTTGATTATTTTCCAATAACAGCACGCCACGAAACAATCGTTTTATTCCCAGTGTGCTCTGGGATAAAATTGAAAAAAGTGTGTGTGTGTGTGTGTGTTGGATGTGGGCGGTCACTCACACTGATATCCTCCAGCTGTAGCGTGTTGAGCGTGTGGTTATTGCGTCTCCAGATGATCGGTGGTCGTCTCTCACCCGTGATGGTGCACGTCAGCACGACGCTCTGACCCACAGTGACTGTGGTGACGATCAGCTTCTGCTCCTCAGCGAGGCTCAGCTCATACACGTCTGAGAAATAAGAATCTCCATTTGAGTCTGTCCTCAAAGCCAAAATTTTTTTTTAAATGTACATGCCAGATGAAGTCGAGCTCCCAAAACGTGTTTATTCACACCAACGATGAGGCTAATATTGCTAACGAGTAAGCCTAGCCTCTAGGCAGTGCAAACTGTACATAGAAATCATCCCATATTCATCTTAAACGATCTCAAACACACGCCGATATCTTTAAAATGGACAAAAAGGGTGTTAAGTATCTAACAGCTGACCTAAAGAGTGAATCGTATTTGTTGCAACACACAAAGTACAGTAATTTGCTGTCATTCCACACAAGAATCAAGTATAAATATGCTAAAACAATGACAATACAAGATCAGAGTTGGTTTGTTTCCTTAATTTTTCATATACATGCCATGTTACTGACCCTAGAAATACCGTTTGAGATGAGCGTTTGTGATATTAGCTAACGGTTAGCCTTATTTGTTAGCAACATTAGCCTTGTGCCTCCAGCGCAAGTCTAAATAAACAAACCTTAAGCTCCACACCTACTACATTTGGGACGTAATGATGGTTGTAGATTTTCAACACATTACATCTTGTTCTGTCGTTAAAAATGCAATTTGCTTGTAATTAGCGTGTTTTGTGTAGCCACGAATGAGCTCTCTGTGTGTGTATATGCAACTAAAGTCATTTAGCAATCAAGCGGTAGCTCAATTAGTTGCTGTTGAGTTGCCTAGGCATTACGCAGCCCTCGTCTGCGACTCAGCTGCTGTGGAAATGTTTCTTTATAATCAGAAATAATGAACCCACAGTTAATTAGCAATCAACACAGACCCTAGAAACAAAAACACACACTCTGTCTTTTATGTACCTCACGTCGTGTCTGGAGAGGAAGACAGTGATGCATCATACACGTCTTACATGGGTCATGCTTATGTGTGTGGTATAAGCCATTAACTGTCGAGCAGTCTTTCTCAATCTCTCTCTCTCTCTCTTTGTCTCTCTCTCTCTCTCTCTCTCTCTCTTTTTAGTGTAACGAAAGTAATGCTGGGCGAGAAGGTCTAACTGAATTAGTTCTGCTCCTGTAGGCGTGTAATGACCAGACATGATGAGCAGGTCCGAGATCCCCCCCCCACCAAAAGGCATCATTCACGGCAAAGGTGACACTACTGAGGAAGTGTGATTTCATTGGATTTCATACAAATCACTCTCACATTAACCCTTCGTGTTAGCTTCCTATTAATTCTTATTTTAAATTTGCAATTACGTGATTAAGAATTTATAGGAATGTGCAATTTCGTGTAACACAGAGCTCAAGCAAGAGACGGCGCTATGTATATTAATAGTGAATATCGCTTCCTTTGATCCATATTTAAACCGTGTTTCTAGAGAAAACGAGCCAGTGTGTTAGTTTAATACAGTTAATTAAAAAAAAAAAAATCTATTTGCTAAAGCCTGAGTCACGTCGGATTGCATTATGTTTTATCAAGCTGAAAACAGGCATCCTTCAGTAGGACTGACAGCCACAGAAAATCTGAATCATTTATGAGCCACGATTACAAGGAATTTAGGTGTAGGAATAACTAACAGGGAAAAATTTACATTGTATGCAATACTTGTACATAACATCCACGAGCTGCAATAATGTTAAGGTTTAGAGGCCACGCCTCCTTCACTGATAGCCACAGAGGTCATGCCTTCTTCACTAAGACTGACACACCCATATGGGCCATGCCTCCTCCGTCACAAAGGCCACACGTTTCTTCAGTATAGGACTGGGATCTAAGAGGCCATGAGTTCCTCACCGGTACTAACATCCACAAAGACAACACCTTGTACAGTAGGACTGACACCCACAGAGGCCACACTTTCTATACTTGGACTGACAACCACAGAGACCATGCCTCCTTCACTGTGACTGACAGCCGAAGCGGCCACGCCTCCTTCACTTGTATTTACAGGCACAGAAGCCACACCTCTTTCACTGTGACTGACAGCCGAAGCGGCCACGCCTCCTTTACTTGTATTTACAGGCACAGAGGCCACACCTCTTTCACTGGGAGTGACAAACAAAGCGGCCACGCCTCCTTCACTTGTATTGAAAGGCAGAGGCCACATCTCTTTCACTGGGATTGACAGCCGAAGCGGCCACGCCTCCTTCACTTGTATTTACAGACACAGAGGCCACACCTCTTTCACTGGGATTGACTGCCGAAGCGGCCACGCCTCCTTCACTTGTATTTACAGGCACAGAGGCCACACCTCTTTCACTGGGATTGACAGCCGAAGTGGCCACGCCTCCTTCACTTGTATTTACAGGCACAGAGGCCACACCTCTTTCACTGGGATTGACAGCCGAAGCGGCCACGCCTCCTTCACTTGTATATACAGGCACAGAGGCCACACCTCTTTCACTGGGATTGACTGCCGAAGCGGCCACGCCTCCTTCACTTGTATTTACAGGCACAGAGGCCACACCTCTTTCACTGGGATTGACTGCCGAAGCGGCCACGCCTCCTTCACTTGTATTTACAGGCACAGAGGCCACACCTCTTTTAATAGGATTAACAGCTACAGAGGCCATTCCTCCATTACTGGGAGCTGAAATGTACAGGGGACATGCCTATTTATTTAATACCGTTTCTATATAATAGTACACTAATACACATGGAATAGGTGCGGGTTTAGTTGCCGTAACTTGACTATATTCTTATGAAATCCAACAAAATAGCTATAAATGGCTTACAATATTTCTATTTACTTGTATGCTTGCTTGTTAATTAGTTAGTTAGTTAGTTAGTTAGTTAGTTAGTTAGTTAGTTATCATTTGCTTATTTTTACTTACTGACCAAAACTTGCCAGTCCGTTATTATCGAATGCTAACTACATGTTGTATAATCCTACAAAAATTACAACCCGGCTTCAATTACAGTCAAAAGCGATGGAGGAATATTAGGAATCAACCAATAACATTACAGGGGCGGAGACAGGACAGAAACCAAAACAAACACACAGGTTAAAGGACGACACATACACACAGATCATCAGTGGGGTTTTCCAGTGCGAGTCAGACAGCACAATCAGCACAATATAGACAAGGCATTATTTCATTTCCTGTATTGTGGCTTTTCACGTCACAAACACGAGCACCAATTAGTCCATATAAAGGCAGAAATTATATCTGAGCGCTGGTTTGCGGCATCAAAGAAGACAGATCCACTCTAGTGCAAGAAGCTCATCTGAAGCACATGACAGGATGAAAGATCGTGGCTAATAATCCTGTGCATACTACAGTTATAATATTTCTCCCGAGAACATATGTGTAGCACTTTGTTGTCTCAGTGTCATTACCAAGTACAGGCATTAATTAGTCAATTTGATGGGTGCAATTAAATATGCACACACAAATGAGTTGCGACAGAAGCGAATGCAGCGATTTCCACTTTCTTCATAGCAGTCATATTAAATGCTAATTTAATAAATTAGCCCGTTACTGAGTGCTCCCTTACAGCTCGGGAGGAATAATGGGGACAAGTCCACCACCCCGAGATGTTATCGAGATGAGTTTGTCAAGGCAATGTCATGGATTCATCACAAATATTCATATATGACGTATGAGAAGAAACCCTTCACATGGTCACATGTTCCACTCTGCACAGTTTGAGAGGAACCTTGAGAGGAACCCGATAGTGGGATTATATAAATGATTAAAACATACGCGTCGAAGACTACACTACCCTTAAGTGAAATATTACTTGCATATTGCCTAAGAGAAGCATTCATTAGTGCTATTTAAATGAACAATTACTCTTGTTGATGTAGCAGTTGATCTAAGCACCTGCATGCAAATGAAGACAGCTGCGATTACATAAAGCTGTTTTCTTCAGATCTTCCTCTCATTAAAGAGCATAAATCACATTCGCGGATAGTTTCTAAACACATACTCATTTCCAATTGCTGAGATGAACTCAATCCATGTTCTGTCGTGCTGAGAACATCTGAAAACATTGAACTTCTTAATTTCCTTCGGATTATGCCTATCACAGTCTGAGCTTGTCGTAGCATTAAAGACTGAGAAGCCGGCTTCAATGTCAATGTCTCCTTTGAGAAATCATTCTCACAGCTATGTTTGGGCCTAAAATAACACGGTTTATTTCTGCTCAGGGTTTTGCTGTCTGAGTGGCAAACTCCCCTAAGAAACGTACAAGGCAGGAGTGAAATTTTGTACATTCATTTATGATGTACAGTGCTGTGAAAAAGTATTTGCCGGCGTTCTGATTTATTCTTCTGTGTATATCTCATAGTAAATTTGCAGTTTTTAAATTAAAACGAAATCTATGATAAAACAAAGGCAACCCGAGTGAAGACAAAACACAGTTGTAAAATGATAATGTTGTTTATTGAAGCAAAAATGTTATCCAATAACAACTCGGCCTGTGTGAAAATGTATTTAACCTGGTCTGGGCCTTTGGGGCTGTAGCCCCGAATAAATATCCACTTGGAGCGGTTTGTCACTACTTAACCGGACGTCAGTAAAGAGTCAGTTAAAGAAGACAGTGGCAACAAAATTTTATTTAAAGGCATAGAGGCCACTCCTCCTTCATTGACAGCCACAGACTCCACACCTTCTTCAAAATGACTGACACCCATAGAGGCCACGCCTCCTTCATTGACAGCCACAGACTCCACACCTTCTTCACAATGACTGACACCCATACAGGCCACGCCTCCTTCATTGACAGCCACAGACTCCACACCTTCTTCACAATGACTGACACCCATAGAGGCCACGCCTCCTTCATTGACAGCCACAGACTCCACACCTTCTTCACAATGACTGACACCCATACAGGCCACGCCTCCTTCATTGACAGCCACAGACTCCACACCTTCTTCACAATGACTGACACCCATAGAGGCCACGCCTCCTTCATTGACAGCCACACTCCACACCTTCTTCTCAATCACTGACACCCATAGAGGCCACGCCTCCTTCATTGACAGCCACACTCCACACCTTCTTCACAATGACTGACACCCATAGAGGCCACGCCTCCTTCATTGACAGCCACACTCCACACCTTCTTCATTATCACTGACACCCATAGAGGCCACGCCTCCTTCACTGACAGCCACAGACTCCACACCTTCTTCAGAATGACTGACACCCATAGAGGCCACGCCTCCTTCAGTGAAAGCCCCAGAGGCCACACTTCATTCATTAGGACAAACAAACACACAAAAGCCACACCTCCTTCATTATGACTGACAGTCACAAAGGCCACACCCCCTTCAGTATAGGACTGTCACCTATAGGCGCCGTGAGTTCTTCACTGGTACTAACGTCCACAAAGACAACACCTTCTACAGTTGGCCTGACAGTCACCGAAGCCACAAAAGTCCAATTCGATACAAAAACTGTCTCACGAACAGAATTATTGGTAGCAGGTGTATCACAATTAATTCATAATAAGATAATGCTCAGCTCGTTCCTCACCTTAACTTTAACCTCAACTGTTCATGCAACTCATTACACTAGTGAACATACCTCTCACCCTCTTCTTATTTTCAGTATGTGTATAAATTGTGCAACACATGAGCAATGGTGGATCAGAGAAAGAGCGAAAGAGGGCTCGCAGTGTCAGCAGGTCTCTGATTCTAAGCTCTGTCTTTCTGACAGTAATAGGACAGGAAGCCCTATGTGTTTAATTAAACTTCTGAGTTCTTAAAACCCAGTGCTGTCTTCTCGGGTTTAAATTGCTACCTTAACAACATCCATAATAACATAACAACAGAGTACCCAACCTACTGACCATGGACTCTCTCGCTCTCTCTCTCTCTCTCTCTCTCTCTCTCTCTCTTTATTTCAGCCCTGCCTGAGTAGCAAATGTCCCAATAGTTATAGGAATTTACACTACAGCACTGTTGGAATCTCTAATCCGATAGGTCTGAAGGTGTTGATTCAATTTCTATAACAGCAGCTCAAATGATAGTGTGGCTACAAATTCCAGGTTTATATTAAAAAGCTAAACTATTCCGTGTTTGAAAGAAATTTAAAGAATTAAAAGAAGAGTTTCATCCCTTCCTTTTGGCTATGTGGTCAAGGTTGACAGGGATTTTAAGAAGTAATTAGTAATGAGTTATCACGGATTTCCGCCGTCCGAAGCGTGACACCACGCGCTTCCGGGTTTTCGCTGACTGTGTTTACTTTTGAGACGTGTGTTTGTTTTGGTTTCTGTCCTGTCTCCGCCCCTGTAATGTTATTGGTTGTTTCCTAATATTCTCAGACAGAGTAATCACTCAGTAATGTAAATACAATGTTGATGAAGTAATTAGTAATTAGTAATTAATTCCTTTTTTAAAGTAACTTACCCAGCCCTGCCCGTAATTACCGGGCATGTGCACGCCACAGTGGATTTACGACACACAACTTAACTTTAAGATTAATGAATGAGACCCAGTGTTGGTATTATTATCTTTGTAAGGTACTTCTAAAGTATAAAATACCACAATGTAAAAATGTCAGATATAAGATAAACAAATTTTTTACATATAATACATACAAATTATTATTATGAGGCCCGTTGAGTGTGTGTGTGTGTGTGTGTGTGTGTGTCTTTGACATGCTTTATAACATTGTGGGGACCAAAGTTCCCTATAACGATAGAAATACGAGACATTTTTAACCTTGTGAGGGCATCTGGCTGATCCCCATTTGGAAAACCGTTTACAAAATGTTTAGGCTAAGGTGCACATGTTGCGCTAATTATCTACATTAAAGTCAATGGAAATACCCCACAAAGATAGAATTACAAGTGTGTGTGTGTGTGTGTGGGGTGAATCGGATTTCATCCTCGCACAGTCTCAACTGCTCAATAATATCCTCCCTAACCATTCAATTCCACTCCTATGTATTGTAATGGGTTTGGGATTTGCTGAGGCTGGTCACTCCATTCACTTCCTGTGTATTGAGTTTGAAATGTGACAATGTGAAGTTATGTAGGGTGTTTCAATTGAGGGGAGAGACAGGGGGAGGGAGAGAGAGAAAGATTTATGTCCGAGTAGAAGGGAGTGAAAATGACCACACTCTGACTGAGTGGAGATGGCATACAGATGGAAGTAAAGACAAATTGACAAATTAATATACAAAAGGGTCCTTTTGCTTGGTTGAATGAATTCAGTATATAAACTTCTTTGGAAGACATTTTCCCCTCATTTTCAGTGGTGAATATTTTTTATCTTTGTAGAAGTTAACTAAAGTATCATTAAAATTTTTAACATACGAGCGTCAAACCTTTTTTTGCATTGTTTATTGCAAAAGGTGTCACGAAAGTGTATCATTTTCCTACATAATCTCCATTTCGTTCAATGCAAGTGTTCCAGCACTTAGCAAGTGTCCGGGTTCCTCTACTTGGTTCGAATTTATAATAATAATCATTTCTAATTACAGGGTTTTGACTCTGGTACATGTAGTCATCCATCCAGTCATTGGGAGCCTGAAGCCTATCCCAGGGAAGTCAGGGGACAAGGCGGGGAGCACCCTGGACAGAGTGCCAACCCGTCCCACGGCGCAATCACACACACTACAGACAATTTGGAAATGCCAATCAAAAAGATAGCCAGACAAACCATCACCATGCACTCATCTCTACATTTTTGGACTCTATATCGTTGGACTGCGGAGGAAAGCAGAGTACCCTGACGAAACCTTTAAAACACGGGGAGAAAAGGAAAGCTCCACACGCCCGGTGCAGAGGTGGGATTCAAACACACAACCCTGGAGGCACGAGGCAAACATGTGAACCACTAAGCCAATGCAAAGTCAATGCAAAAGCTTGGCTGAATAAATCCTAAATTAAATTAGACTTAATGGAAGCTCTTTCAACTACCCCACATGTAGAGATGAGAGGATAGTGATGGTTTTTTCTGGCTATCTTTTGTGAAGGTGGATTCAAATCAGAGAAATGAGAGAAGCCATGTGTAGTGTAGTGTCACGAGCCTTGTTCAGGAGACTTTTTTGGGAGGATCAGTGAAGCTGCTCATAAAACACTCACATTGATTTCATCTGGTCAAACATGAAGGAAAAAAAAAAAAAAAACCCATTTGCCTGGCTGTGCGGATATTTTGAAAGATTCACATACGGTCAACGCACTTGTGTGATCTTTGACACAAGACCACTGCAGGAAGATTAGATATGGAGAAGCGCAGCTAAAATCTGTGCACCCCTGTCTAAAGGTTTGGGCTTTCACTGAATTCTGTAGGCCGATATATAAGATTTTTTGGGGGGGGGTTGTTCTTCGTCTATTACCACCACGAAGCCTTGCGTTCTATCCCAAGCGTTTTCTTAATTGCCTATTTTTATCTGTTTATAGTTACATTCCTGTTATCAATTACGTTGTAATACACATAAACCTCCTTTCCATCACAGGCCTCTTTTTATTTCTCTCTTTTTGATGTTAATTAGACAAAATGCAGAGGAAACCGTAAAACTCTTCTGTCCTGAAGAACTTCCTGAGACAAAAAAATGCGCCAACAGTTACAAAATGCTGACAGTGGAGACTCCTTTCATAAATGCTATATCAGTTTTCTTTGTTAAATAACGACACAATTATTATCAGGACGTGTTGTGCTTCCTGAGATCTTCTCATCACGGTTGTAAAGAGTGGTTATTTGAGATGCCATAGCCTTCCTGTCAGCTCGAAAGTGTACAGAAGACTGCGGCTCAACGAACATTTTTCATTTTACCATAAAGTGTAGACCAGTGGTCGCCAGCCCTGTTCCTGGAGATCTACCTTCCTGCAGGTTTCACATCCAACCAAAACCGAACACACCTGTTTTAGTTGATCAAGAGGTTCTTCAGGCAATGATTAGATGGTCATGTGGGAACAATTACGGTTGGCGTTAAAGTCTACAGGAAGGTACAGTAGATCTCCAGGAACAGGGTTGGTGTAGACTCTAATGAGTGTTTGTGTGAAATTCCTAGAAGATCAACAGAAACTGGCAATTGGCACCAATAGTCACATTTCTGATGTAAACATTAACTGAAGCTCGTGACCTGTAGCGTACTGGTTTTATGCATTGCGCTGCTGATCGGATGATTGGATCATTGCACGAACGCGAAGTTGTACAAACAAATCTACAATGCGCCAGTCTTAAGCCTTGTTTTTGAATCATGAAAATAGAACCCTATATGTTTATGCGCCCCTACGAAGCACTTATATTTCAAAACACCCTGGTTTATCTTATTCAAGTACAACAGAGTGATGTCTGAAATAACTAAGCGTATATTGTCACCATCTCGACAAACATGAGGATATTTCCCAAAGTATTTGCTCTTCGCGAGTTTACACTTCGAAAATTGTCACTTCTACATGAAGCCTAATAATTATGCAAAGCATTTCCAGCTCAGTTTACCAGCGCCGGAGAAAGCTTGCTGGGCTCGCACGCAGCAAGAGTCGGGTCTGCTGAAACACATGAGAAGCCATTAATTGGCACCGTGCTGCCAGATATGAATAAACCAAAACAGTGTTACTTGCAATCAAGCCCTAAAATTGTCACTTGCTCTCCAGTTGCCCAGAGGCGAGGGCAAATGGCCTCTGGGGTCAGAAGCGGTGGCAGCAATCTCAGTAAACTCATTTAGCATTTTCTAAAAAGCTCCTTGGACAACATGCACAGAAGTGTGAAGCGTAGAGAAGGCAAGACGGATGGAAATGAGAGATTTTCTGGAAACCAGCAACTCATTTACATTTGTGTGTAGGATGGAGCGATGTAGCTCCATATTTCAACTTGGAGACATCGCAAGGAAGTTATGAAACTCTACACATGATCTATGACTCGTGGCCTGAACGATGTTTTTATTTTAATTTGTATATATATATATATATATATTTTTTTTTTCATCTTTTTCATGGTGAGTAATATACATAATGACACACCATCAGTTTCTTCAAAATAAGTTCAATCAAATTATTAAAGTCTGTACATACGTGATGTCATACAGTACGTGTAGGACGTGAAGCAGAGCTCAGTGTCTGCCATCAAAACAACACAGCAAACTCACCAGTGTTGATTTAACACCCACTGTGTTGAATTCACACCCTACAGTGTTGATATGAGTCCACTGGACTCATATAAACACTCTAGGTGTTAATTCATCAGTAGGGATTTTACTGTGAAGAGCGTTAAGGCAAGCAGGGAAGTAGAAGATTTGGTTCCCATTCAGCTGGAATTTCAATTGTCCTTAAGCTTGCAAATATCACTCTCAAAGGTAAAAAGAGTACCATGGACAGCAGCCGGTAATCTCACTCAGAACTGACATTTCTCCTTCATTAAGCGCTTGCAGTTTAGCCAACATGCTAGTGTTCTTTGGTTAGCTTTCTACTGCATGGTGTGTTTGGGAGTTTTAGCTAGCTGATAAAATGGGTAAGAAAAAGACGATCTCTTGCTGCACAGTACCAACTTCCTTAATCACCGGTCATGAATTTATACAATGCAGTTAGAAGAAAAACTAAAATTACTGGGCAGTGGTGGCTTGGCGGTTAAGGCTCTGGGTTACTGATCAGAAGGTCGGGGGTACAAGCACCAGCACTGCCACGCTACCACTGTTGGGCCCTTGAGCAAGGCCCTTAACCCTCTCTGCTCCGGGGGGCGCTGTATCATGACTGGCCCTGCACTCTGACCCCAACTTCCTGACATGCTTGAGTATGCAAAGAAAAGAATTACACTGTGCTGTAATGTATACGTGATCAATAAAGACTCATTATCATTACTAACTCACTACTTTTATGCTGTGTGTAAATCAGGCACCTCATGCACTTTATTTGGTGAAAAAAAGGCATTATGTTGTACACTGTGTAGTGAGCATTTGTAGTAAGAAACCGTTTGGATTTTGGCCTAATTTTGAATACTGTATATCGATTATGGGTATTGTGATAACCACAGAATCAATAAGATGATACAATTGGTAAAAAAAAATAAAAATAATAATAATAATAATAAAAAATAATTAGAACTGGTCTCATGTTTGACATTAACCATTTTCACCATTAGTATTTAGTCATTTTAATGGCGCAGGTTCATTTCTGATTTAACGCATCACATAGCATTATCACATCATCCTACATTCCATTTTCCTCCATTTTGTGCAGCCCTGTAAGAATATTTTACTCTAGACTATCTCTCATTCAGAACAATGAAGGAAAAAAAAACAAAACAATTCTAGCATTATACACGAGCTGTGAAAGTGATCCAAGATAACACAAACCAATCTTTTGTGTTGCTATAGAGACCACAAATAGAAAAACTTACCTCTTCAATAAAATGTTTCCCACTATAAAATTTTGTCATTGCTAAACTTTGTTCGGCTAAATAGAAATACGTTTCTCTCACGTCCCGAAAAGGAGGAGGAATCTGTATTCATTTAAACTGAAAGACTTCATTCCAGTTCCAACGTTGCATAAAGACAACTGATGTTTATTTAGCTGGTATTTCATTTGCCTTTTGCTTAATATGTAATGAATAAAATATAAAATGAATAAATATGGGCACTCACTTTATTAAAGATGATAAATGTACAATGGAACCCGAGCGATCCTGAGCCCCATCATCCACATCACACTCTCTCATCTCTTGTCCTGAGATAAAAATTCTTCACGACGCTGATATAATCACTGATTTGATTTTATTTATGTTTTTTTTTTTTTTTTTTTACCCACTGACCCAAGTTCTTTCCCTAACTTTTTGATTAGCATTCAAACTTCATTACAATGTCCGTTTCCATATCCACACTGTCAGCAGCAGTGCTTGTGCGTTGCAGATCATTTGACAGCTGGTATTTATACTGTTTTTAAATAGAATATATTAAGCTATATGTCTGTTTTTTTTATTTTATATAGCACCTAAACAACACCCCGATCAAAACAACGTTCATCGTGTGAGCTAGCAATTCAAACCTTGTTACGCAGAGTGACCGTGTTTACAGCAGCATTACATATTACATTGAGTATTATTATTCAAAACTGGCTCGTTGTTTACATAACTCAATCTCTGCTGAATGTATAAGCAAGTTTAGAAATTGAATAAAAATCATTTCTAGGTCATTTTGGAGTGGCTTTGTCATTTAAAATAAGGGCAAAGCAGAGCTTACGCTCCAAAACAATACATCTTGGCAAGTGGTAACATCTTGAACATAGGCAGAAATAGCTAGCATTTCCTTTTATAAGATTACAATAAACGAAATATATGATTATTAAACCTATTTCTAGCCATTTTTAGTCATTTCAAGCTTCAAATGTTCTTGATCTATTGGCAGATCCATCCATTAATCCATCCAATTTTCCAAACTACTTATCCTACACAGGTTCGTGATTGATCCTGGAGCCTATCCCAAGGAATTCTGGGCACAAGATGGGGGACACCCATCCATCGCACGGGGTGCCAATCCATCACAGGGCAGAATCACACACACACACACAGCAGACACTTTGGAAATGCCAATCAGCATACAACACATGTCTTTGGACTGGGGGAGGAAACTAGAGTACTCAGAGGGGTACCCAGGGGACACCTCACACACACTTTACCCAGAGGTGCGAGGTAAACGTGATCACCATTAAGCCACTGTGTTTTTCTCGAAAGGATCAGAATTGTCAATAGAATAAGAACACGTAAAGTTTGAAAGTAGTAGAAATGTGGAATAGAATAGAAACGGGTTTAATAATCTCATATTTGGTTTATTGTGATTTTATAATAGGAGATAGTACACATGTACTGTACATTTGTCTCTCGTCAAAATATCTTCACTTGCTCAGATGGCTTTTTTTTTTTTGCAGTGTAGCTACTACAATCTGAATAGGTTTTGTTTTTGATCCAATCAAAACTGCACGTCTAATGGCAAGTTTTTCTATGTATCACTGTGGTACTGATAACATTGGCATTAATATATATATATATATATATAAAAAAAAATTCTCATATTACGACAACCCTGGCTTGAAAGTCTCTCCCATTTTCCCCCCTCTTTCTCTTTTCACGATTCTCATGTGCAGTCTCTCGCTCCTCTTGAAGCCCAAGGGAGGCTGAGGCTCTGCAAACCGAACCATTTCATGCCCTCATGGTCTGTCACTCTCCATCAATAGCTAGAACACTGACTTCGAGCTGAAAACTGCAGTGTGTGTACTCCACCACACTGTATACACAAATGCATAGTAAATATGATGTTTAATGTGATTGGGGGAAAAAAAAAAAAAAAAAAAAAACGAACAGGGATGTATGTTAAAAAGAAGGGGGGAAAAAAACACATGCCTTTCGTACTATAGTTTATTACAGAATTAAAATGCAGTTCAATTTCGTCAGTTTTACAGAACACCGCTGGGAAAACTGATTATACCGAGATGAATTTTGAGTGTATGGAAGGGTGTACAGGATGAATTATTCATGGTATCTCCCCAGTCACAGCAGCTCACACTTGAATATTTTACAAAATCAGGCTAAAATGTTAAGACTTCAGGCATCCTTTGTTATGCAGAGATAATTACAGACATGGTCATCCATATTAACATATTAGATATGTTGTATTCAGTGCTCTGTCTTGTAGAGAACTTTTCTCCCACCTGGATAGTCAATTACACCTTGTCGTCATCAACATACAAATGTCTGAGCCTTGACAGACTTTGTCGACAAAACGAATCATAAAGGAAGACAAAAATTAGCATAGTGAGTGAAGCCAAACCAAATAAAATCAATATCAATATCCCTGAAAGCGTTTTGTCTACTTTATAGTGCTCCGACTGAGCAAGCAAGTTTGCCGAACGACCCAAATGAAGATGAGGGTGCCAATAATTTCACTGCAACAAGTAGTAACGTCAGATGATCTTGTGTCACGCCTCTACTAAATCTACATGATGAATGGCTGTCTATCGGGCACATAGCGCACTATATTTGGTCTAACAGGCATTATGTTGTTCGCTATGTACTTGAGCACATTTCACGAATAGGAAACTATTTGGAATTTGGTTTAACTTTGAAGGCTGCATGTGAATTAGGGTTAGTGTGATAAATACCGAATCGATAAGATGATACAGTTGGGAAATAAATAAAAGGAAAAAAAAAAAAACTGTGAAAACAAATAAATCAACAGTTCCTAATGGGAATTGGCCTCATGGCTGAGATTAACTATTTTCGTCATACGTATTTAATCATTCTAATGGTTAAAAGAAACCACTACACCAGCTTACACATTGGGATACGTCTTTTTTATTTTTTTCTTCCATTCCGTGGCTTTCTAACTTATGTGAAAGCATGAAATGATATTTGGTGTCTAGGCAAGAAGGGTTACTTATAGTTTGGGTCACTTGGCAATGGAGATACCAACAAAATGTGGTGTAGAGTAGAAAAGTGCTACATCTTGTTCTTGGGAGATTATGAGGTTGAATTCCTGTCCGAAATATTGTCATTACAAGTTGAATATCACCACTATGTCATGATTAAAACTCATATTTTTCTGTGAGGCCAGACTTTCCCAGTTCGGGGCGTGCTAATAACAACAAATGATCATTTTGCATGTTCACCGTTCAGTCCTTCATTTTCTTTCAGTTAGGCTAAATAAGATTCTGGTCATTGATGATTTAAAAATAAATATCCATTCATCCATCTTCTATACCATTTTATCCTTTTCAGGGTCATGGGGAACCTGGAGCCTATCCCAGGGAGCATCGGGCACAAGACGGGGTACACCCTGGAAAGCTGGTGCTTTCATCTCTACGGTTATAATTCGATTCAATTGTATTTGTAGAGCGCTTTTAACAATGGACGTTGTCTCAAAGCAGCTTTACAGAAGCATATAAACACAGGATAGAGATTTTAAGAGTGTGGATTTATCCCTATTGAGCACGACGGTGGTGACGGTGGTGAGGAAAAACTCCCTAAGATGATATGAGGAAGAAACCTTGAGAGGAACCCGACTCAGAAGGGAACCCGTCCTCATCTAGGTGACAATGGATAGTCTGAGAGTAAAAGAAAGTTCATTATGGTTTTCATATGAAGTCTGTTTGTTGAACTAGTCCAGTTGAACTAGTTATACCATTGCCTTTATCCATTAGCCTTGTGGCAGAGAGCTCTAATGTTCAGTATGATTTCCAAACAGTTTCACAACGATTACGTATTCCCCGGCTAGGACAACGACGCAGTCGTTCCTTTGTTGCTGTCCGAGACGAATGGAGACACTTTCACGTTCTAGTGTGTCTAGTGTTAGTCACTTGTGTATTTTTGAAGACCCACGTTTTCAATATTCCAACTTTCATATGGAGTAATACAAATATTACATATAATTGAGTATGCTGAATACTCAGGTCTACTTCTTGTATCTACATTATATTATTTATGTTCTATCCATCTATCCTTTTTCTGCTCAGGGTCACGGGGAGCCTGGAGCCTATTCCATTAAACTTGGCGTACAAGATGGGGGACACCCTGAACGGGCAGTCACAAACCCATTCACACTTTACAGACAGTGTTGGAAATGCCAATCAGCCTACAACACATGTCTTTGGACTGGGGAGGAAACCGGAGTACCCAGAGGAAACCCCTGAAGCAAACTCCACACACGCAGGGTGGAGGCGGGAATAGAACCCCAGAGGTGCAAGGCAAACATACTAACCGTTAAGCCCCCGTGCGAGGAATACATTTTTATCAAGCCTTTCAAATGGTATTTGGTGAAAATATTTCTATTTCCAAGTAACGTTTTTAACTTCACCTCGTGCAGCCGACACGGCGAAAATCACGAAATAAATAAAGAAAACTAAAGATATTTTCCTCTGGGCCTACATGTATCTTGGAGGAAGAATGTGTTAGCCTTCACCTTCCTAGATTGCTAGCTGTCAGGCAATAGAAGGGGACTTAGATAAAGGCTGAGAATTGGCAACAACTAAACTGAAAAGGAAAAGAGAAAAAAAAAAAAAGAAGAGTCTTACTGAAAAAAATCACAGTGTTTCTGAAATGTCAGAGAATCAGTATACCTGATAAGTTTCATATATAGAGAACTGATGGAGTGGTGTAGAAGTATACAGTACAGAACAGTATAGTTCTATAGTAGTCTACCAATTGTGACTGTATGAGCATGTTATAACATCTTCCTAAGACCTGAATTAGTCTTTGACACTACTTTGGTTTGACCCCCTCGAAGGTAAGACAAACTTATCTTACTCTTCAGGAGCAGGGAAAGCTACAGGTGCACGATATAGACGCATCTGTAGAACGGCTTGGGAAACCCAACCGTGCAGCAGGCGCTCCGACGCGCGTCTGAGAAAGAACGTTAGCTTTGTACACAATGGCTGAGGGAAAGATGAGCGAAACCCGGCAAGAATTCACGCGAATGTGGGCTGATGATGTGAAAGAAACATTAACTAGCATGCAACACGAAGGTTTAGCTGTAGACGTGCACAGTAAGTCTGTTCTAGAGAGGTTCTTTCCGGAACATGGCACCAAAAACGACACTAAAGTACCACATTTTTTCTTAAGCGAGCCAAAGTTTAATAAACGTAGTGTATCGGCTATTGGATACTTAGTGTACCGTAATTGTAATGTCGCTCGGAAAGAACACATGAATTAGTGTCTGACATTCCAGGAGAGTTATAAAATGTCACAATAATTAATCCTTTATTGGGATAAACAAACACTGATGTGCTAGCAAGACTTAAACAAGCTCTTATAGACCTTACAGGAGATGTTCCAGCACAATAGGACAGAATAGTGGGCGTAAAGCAAGGAGGGGAATCTTTTAACGAATTTGCTGAGCACCTTTTGGGTAACCTTTAGGGAGTTCCCCGGCTTTGCCGAACCAACTAAAGACAATCAGATTCGGCTGGAATATCTTAAAAACAACGCGGGCACGTCGTTCGGGTGTAAATCCACCTGCAAGCACGTTTAATTCAATACTTAGCTGGGCATCCGGAATAGAACGACGCAACAGACAGGATAAACACCAGACTGCATCGCTGCAGTGGATAGTTGATGAGAAGCCAGAATTGAAATGCAACGCAAAAGTGTGCGCAAATCAAAGTGTGAGATCCACCTCATATATTAAGCACCTCATATATTCCTTCTGTCAGAAAATTGCCCATGCGGTCCAGAAATGCTGGTCTTTAGGGAACGCCCGTCCCCCACCTTGTTTGCTTTGGTGCAAAAATGCACGTTCAGAGCAAACAGCTCATATAAATGTACCTCTGCAAAAAAATACTGCGTGAGCTCTGTTCAATGAAGTGCCAAGAATTTGGGGCTTTTAGCAAAGGGGATAACTGTCCTCTAATATTAAGCATCGGTTTTGACGATGCCATGGTTAATGACCTTCCAAGCTTTATGCACTTCTGCCCTGACAAAGATTTCTGAAATGTCCAAATTTGTCCGAATCTGTTGTAACCGGCTAGTTTATAAAATACCTCGATATCTGAACTTAGATTATCATGTTAAAATGACAGTTACTTACATCAAATACAAAGACAACTGTTCTTATAGAAACACATGCTATTTAGACTAATGTAGCTTTAGCTGTTGAATAGTTGTTAATGCATTATAGTGCATTTAGGCTAATGTAGCTAAAGATGTTTATGTATTGAATATACATTTAGACTGATGCAAATACTGTACAGCTGTCCTATAGTTGTTAATGTACAGTAGTAAGTAGTTGAAATTGTCACATAAGACTGGATCTGGGTAAAACTGTAGGATTTAGGCCTACCAAAGCTGTACATGTTAACCACAGCCAGTAAGGTTATGTTTGAGGTTAAACCTACAATCTGATCTTGAAATAGTCATTAGATTAATCAAGACTCGTGTGCTAACTATGTTGAACGTTTTCTGATCTCTCCTAAAGGCATTGTGTGAGTTATTATTATTATTATTTATTTATTTAATTTTTTTTTTTTTTTTTACCATAAATATCACTAACAAAGCCCTACTCAGGAGTAGAGCTGACTGCTTAATTTTAAACTTGTAATGCTTCTCCTCACAGCATTTAGAGGTGGTACACCTCTGTAGTTAATATAAAATGCTCTCACACAGCAACAGGATAGCTAATAGAGCCAGTTCACATCTTGCGCATTATTATTAGTTGTAATTCTGGCTCGCTGGTATAGCACAAGGTTCTTCCAAATTTTGCAGCACTAACAGAGAACAATTAAGTGCCTCGTTCTACTGCTTACACTTAAGTAAAACACACACAAAGGGAAAACACAAATTAGCTGTCTTAATACATATAGGAATTAGAAAGCTGTGCACAGAAGAAACTCTGGATCCACTGAGGTTTTTTTTTTTTTTTTAAATAAAAAAAAAAAAGTAATTATCTTCATTTTCTCTGATCAGTTTACAGTAACATCCTCACATGTGTCTATCTTTTCTGTTTGTTTGATTTTACAACTGAAATATATTAGGCTACTTCTCAGTACCCGAGGAGGGTATCAATATAGTCTAGTCAACACTGGGAAAAATTCATGTATGTCTTCTGTTATGATTTTGTGTAATAAATTCATTAGTCGTTACTATCTTTAAATATCCGATGGTTCTTCCGTGAGGAACAGTGCGTGACTGTATTTATACGGTTATTACAAATAGTTTCCTAGGCTAAAGTTGCCTTATGTTAGACACGTTAAAATCGACCTCTGACAGGTAAATAAAAAAGGCCTAGACGTCGATATGAACCTCTGAGCTAAAAAAATATATATATAACTGTTTATTATAGACTATATAAAAGCCTCTGACGTAGGAACGTCACTTTAAAATGAAACTGTTTTAGAGTAATAATCAGGACACTGAGATATTATACTTAGAGCACTAAGTAGAAGATTATCTTTTGGGGTCAGGTAATTAATTAAATCAAGTCAGATATTTAAATCATAAATTAAAACACGCATCCGTTTAACCTTCGGCGGCACATGTTTCCGGATTTGGTCAAAAGAGAGCAGTGGGTTAAGTAATAAACCCTTAATATGTTAGACCTACAGTGGATAATCATATAAGTCTATAAGCTGTTTCAATATATTTGATGGCTTTCTCTGTCTGTAAACTCTTCAGTCCCGTGAAGGCCATTCTCAAGAGAAAGAATTGGAGAAGAAGACCTAGAGGAGAATAAATCTTCTCCGAGGCAACCTGTTGACACGGAATCTTCTTTTCATTTTAAGTTCGGCTTTGAAAGAAAACTAGAAAACAACTCGAAAATATATGAAGCACAGAATAACATGATCTTTTCTCACTGAAGCGGCTCCCCATAGACACATACACAGACACAAACACACACACAAACGCACACACCAAATGCCCTCCAGAGTGGGAGTTATACACAGAGGTTGATGTGGGATGTAATTTGTGGCCAAAATAAAAAAATAATTTAAAAACTGAAAAATAACAGTGCTTTGTGATGCATTTCTATTTTTTATTTTTTTTTATTGCTTTCTGGGTTTATTAGAATGCAGTATGTAAGTGGATATTGAGTGAAATGTGAACTGAAAATGTCAGAAGCGGACAGGACTAAAAAGGCAAATGAGGTGAGAGAGATGAGACAATCACGAGACAGAGTGAGAGAGAGTGAGAGAGAGAGAGAGAGAGAGAGAGAGAGAGAGAGAGAGAGAGAGAAAGGACAAAGCTGTTTATATTTGATCGCATCATTTATCAATATTTGCACCTTTTTTGATAAACGACGGAACTTTGTGGATAAGGAGTCAAAGTCTGCAATCTAAATGAATCCCTAATTGGAAATGTATGAACACTTCAGTAGCGGTAGATAAAGGATAAAGGAGCCGTTATAGCAGTAATGAACCCCTGAGGGTTGTCACTTGCAGCTATATATACTGCCAAAAAATGACTTGATTGTAATTGAATGTATTTAGTATTTCCTGTTGTAAGATTACAATGAAACAAATATATGATTATTACATCTATTTCTAGACTTTAAAAAAATGTATTTAAATTTTTCAAAACTAATTTCTAGCTTAAATATTTGGGTTCCGTTGTTTTTCTTTTTTTTCTTTTCTTTTTTTTAAAAAATTTTAATCATTTATTTCTAGAAAGAACCAATCTGCCAATAAAATACTGTATGTATATATATATGTATATATGTATATATATATATATATATATATATATATATATATATATATATATATATATATATATATATGAGAAGTATCTGGCAATAAAAATAAGAACATTTAAAGCTTAAGAAATTAGTAAAAGTATATTTAAAAAGCTGCATAATATTATATTTGATTTAGAATAACCTCATAATTAGAACTAGTAGATAATTTGATTGTGACATGATTGTGGTGCTATTAGGAACTCTTACAAAAAAATGAAAACATTATTATTATTATTATTATTATTATTATTATTATTCCATCCATTTTCTGTACCGCTTATCCCACAATACATAGGGTCGATGGGAGCCTGGAGTCTATCCCATGGAACTCGTGGGCGCAAGGTGGTGGAATCTAGGCAGAGGCAAACATGCCAACCACTAAGCCACCATTCCCACCATGCTTTATTATTATTATTATTATTATTATTATTATTATTATTATTATTCAACGTTGAATATAAAAAATAGAAAGGTTTCTTTGCTTACAAAATGGCTACCTTTTGCTCTTAAATGAGTTGAGTTTTGAGGCATAAAATGATCAAATCTAGAAATGTGCCAAACCTAAACTTAGCATGCGGACCTTCTAAATTTACTTTAAATGTATTTTTTTTTTTTTCAATTAAGATTCTCCTTTAATTCTCTGTGATGGACTGTCGTCCCACCCAGAGTGCATTTCCGCCTCACGCTTCGTCTCTGGATCCACCGTGACCCTGACAGATACTGAAAGTGAGTAAGTGATCATTTACTTTCATTCTACAGTTTGTGTAACGTTTCGAAGAGACCCTGTCAATCGGTATCACAATATTTTGAAAATAAAGAAAGAAGAATGAGAAAGCTACATTTCCTTCTTCTCATGACCTTCAGGAACTTTGGATGATGTACTTTTGGTTGAACATCTTGGTTGACTTGTGGAATAGTCCAAATATTCTGTCTATCGTCCTGTGTTTCTGTTTTTTTTATTTATTTTTTATCTTTCGGTGTCATAGACCAACAGCTGCAAAATTACAACACATTCAATTCATATCTCTATTCAATCTGAGTAATAAATGTGGTCTAAACTGTTCATCCCAGCACTCCACACTCAATACTATTGCAGTAATGTAACACTTGTAGTGGGAAAATACGGATATATCTCATATTTCCAGGTGAACGTATGACTTAATGGGATATTTTTGTCCTCTATTTTTAGAGCAAAAAAAAAATACAGCTATTATATAAAGTACTGTATATTCAAATATGGTGCATGTGTTATGATTGCTGCACTAATGCATTAGTCAGTCATTTCTGCCTTTTAGGATGATTCACACAATGGACCCCTTTTCACTCCCTTTTTTATCCTTCATGTCCTGCATATACTATTATTATTATTTAAAAATGGTACTACTACAGTACTTACAGTACACATGTGACTGGAAAATGTATTTTTGTATTGCTTTAAATAGTCTATGAAATATAGCGCCCTTGTTGGTAATTATTTAGATTTTTTTTTTTTTTAAACAACCCATATATTTTTCTTAGAGTTCTTTATATTTATTATCCTGCTTGATTAGTTACATGAATTGAATGGCTTTAATCCAAACCTCAATAACTCAAAAAAAAAAAAAGCATCAAAATAATGTAAACTGGAGCTCTATGGCTTCATAGGGGCACGGTGGCTAGCGTGGTTAGCGTGTTTGCTTCACACTCTGGGATTGGGGGTTTGAATCCCGCCTCCGCCCTGTGTGTGTGGAGGTTGCGTGTTCTCCCTGTGCTTCAGGGGTTTCCTCCAGGTACTCTGGTTTCCTCCCCCAGTCTAAAGACATGCATCAACATGATTGGCATTTATAAATTGTCCATAGTGTGAATGGGTGTGTGTGATTGTGCCCTTCAATGGGTTGGCACCCCATCCAGACTGCCCCCCCGTACCCTGGAATATGCTCCAGGCTCCCTGCAACCCTGTGTAAGATAAGCGGTCCAGACAAAGGATGGATGGATAATATTTATGAAATTAAATGTGCTCAAAAAGTCTGCAAACGCCTTCTCTAAATCATAATACAATTTTGTAAGTGTGTGTGTGTAATAGTCCCCCCCCCCATTCTCCCCTTAACTTAGTCTTGGCCAATTCCCAGGGTGGGGACATACACCAGCTATGTGCTTCCCGAGGCACACATGAAGCCATCCAACTACATCTTTTTGAACTGCTACTCAAGCTCACAGATGCCCACGATTGGCTAGTGTCACTGAGATAGAAAGAGGGGGGAGAGAGAGAGAGAGAGAGAGAGAGAGAGAGAGAGAGAGAGAGAGAGAGAGAGAGAGAGAGAGAGAGAGTGTATGCTATCCCTCACATCCAGAGAGTATGGCCAATATTGCGCTCTTTGTCTTCTGGCCATGGATAGCTATCATTGTTGGAACTGTTTAAGAATAATGGTTGCAGTTTTGCAATAAAATCTAAAATCTATCATTAAAAGAGAGAGCGAGAGAGAGAGAGAGAGAGTGAGAGAGAGAGAGATTTTGGATTTGCCTGTGGTCACTCTTCCTGCTTGTGTTTTGATCCCTATAATGAAACCAGCTTAACTGGATCATACCAATTTGCAGTAATGAGACCGTTTTAGAAAGTTGCATTACACAACAGTATCATAACCGCTCAGAGAAATCTGTCTGCTATTACATAAGTAGCATTAGAGCAGTAACAGTCTCCACTCCAATCCGTTCCAAAGGTTATAAACCCTGCAGAAGTGTCTCAATACTCATTTACAGAGAGCAGTTTCATATAACACCAGGACCTCTATGCGATGAACCGGCCCTGTAGGTGCAGCTCAATACCTTAGGCATAACGCACAACGAAGCAAATGAAACAAGAGGCTGGACTTCAGCGTTTTCCTCTGTGTGAGTTATATCTCTTGTGGAGGATTGAGAAATTGAAGTAGAGCCCTTTGAGATGGCATGATGTCAAGCTTCCTAAAATGCGCCTTGAGCAGTAATACATGCAATAAGTAGCGAAATATAGAGCAGGACACAGTATTTTCAGAGAACGCTGACCTTCTGGGTGAAGGTCCTCCATCGGGTTTAAAAGTAATCTGATTGTAAACCTTAAAGCTTTAAAACCGATCTGTTTTTAAATAACGAAAAGAAACGAAAGACGACACTCACCAAAAGCCGAATAGAACTCATCCTTGGTCAGGTGCTCGTCGTCGTCCATATCGTTGTATTTGAGCAGGTCGAACAGTGTGCACTCTGACGCTGAGTTTCTCAAACCTTCTTGTTTGATGACCTGCAGGAGAGAAACATGCAGAGGAATCCATTAGTTCGTAACCTTTCCTGCTGTCTCATGAATGGAGTTATGATACAAACACAAACGTCCTGCAGCTCTGCTTTAATATTATACCATGGTACAGGGTTCGTATTCCAGTACCATGTAAGGAATAAAACATGGTGAGGCATAGTGTTACAGGAAAATAATCAATCATGGGGTAATGTGGCCTGACGTGAAGGGAAGTTCACGTAGAAGTTGATTATTTTCCAATTATAGCGCAAAGTGTTTTATTTTTCTCATACCACAGCAATTTGTCTTTTTTTTTTTTTTTTAAATATTAAAGGACAATATGCAGAACTTTTTGTCCATTTGTAGTTACAGTCAGTGTTGTGGAACATCCAAGAAACAGGATTGCTCATGTTATTACATAATTTATAACAGAAATAAACAATCACTAGCTTTTTTTCCCTTTCTTGAAATCAACAACAACAACAACAACAACAACAACAACAACAACAACAATAATAATAATAATAATAATAATAATAATAATAAAAATAATAATAAACAAATACATAAATAATCAAATATCTGAGATTGTGCACCCTTATAGACCATGTATTTGGAAAAAAGTGTAAGCATGTAAACAAACAAACAAACAAACAAACAAATGATAGATACAGTTATATAGATAGTCAGTCGGACAGACAGACAGACAGATCGACAGAGATAGACAGATAGATAGATAGATAGACAGACAGTCAGACAGACAGACAGACAGATAGACAGATAGTCAGTCAGTCAGTCAGACAGACATACAGATAGATAGAGAGACAGACAGATAGATAGATAGACAGATAGTCAGTAAGTCAGTCAGACAGACAGACAGACAGATAGATAGATAGATAGATAGATAGATAGTCAGACAGACAGACAGACAGACAGACAGACAGATAGATAGATAGTCAGACAGACAGACAGACAGACAGACAGACAGATAGATAGACAGATATACAGATAGAAAGACAGATAGTCAATCAATCAGTCAGGCAGACAGACATACAGATAGATAGACAGTCAGTCAGTCAGTCAGTCAGATAGATAGATAGATAGATAGACAGACAGATAAGTCAGTGCTGTCAGAAGAGAATTCTTCTTATTCTATAGTATAGTCTTCATAAATGACTTTTTTCACTCCTGTAATATAATGGGAAAACCTCACAGCGCTGACCTTTTCCGAGTGAGGGGGCATGAAAAGGTCACTTTGTACACGCTTGCCTGTCATCTTGGTTCAAGAGCGTATAAATAAGGCCGAGTCAGCAAGCAACGCACAACGCAGCCACATGTCAGCTTCACTGTTCATTCAAGCAGAGTGAAGCGTGTAAGGAGGATGTAGAGGACATTTAATTCTGGACCATATTCATGTGAGAGTGCTGGTGTAGGATGACCTTTCCCCCCTCTATCTCTCCTTAGCCATTTAAGTTGAACTCGTTTAGTAGACTATAATGATTTCTTTATATACTGCATGACAAATTGCTTGATAGAATGCTTTCAGGAGTAAAAACGTGATCATGTGAACATGAAACATTATGGTGTTCATTTATACAACTGACACAAACGCCATCGTTTCCCCCCCCCAGCAGGCATCAGCTGTTCTAAAGACTCCCCAATACTTTATGCATTTACAGTAGATGTCAAGTTGACATAACAGCTGAAATGAGAGATGTAATGTCCATGACATTTTCGAGAATGTCATGACAACTTATTGTGTAGCTCAGTTTTCTCAATTCTGATTGGACCGAAGGCGTTGATTATTTTTCCCCCAACAGAGGCAGCATCGCATGGGCTGCTACTGGAAGATGATCACTACTGAGGTGGTAAAAGTAACTCTGTTTCATGTCAGGTCACATCATAGTAACCTGTTATCTATTATTTTCTTATAACCGCACACACCCATGTGGTTTATTCCTTGACACATCAAAACTAAACTCATTAATTTAGGGTCTGAGAAATAATACATACCTAATAATTTTGTCATTATTGTGCCATTTCGGTATGTGTTCAGAAAAATCGAATTAAACTTACTTTACTTGAGATAAACTAATTTATTTACTATGGTTTATGTCACTTTAGGAAGAGTTTATGTAGGTTTCATACAGCTCCTTCATGGACACTACCTTAAGTACTAGGTACTACCTAAGTAATGCTTCATTCATATGGTAATGTTCAAACTTTACACCCGCCCCCTTTTCATATGGCAATGTTCACACCTTACACCCCGCCCCCTTTTCATATGGTATTGTTCAAACCTGACACCCCACCTCCTTTTCATATCGTAATGTTCAAACTTTATACCCCGCCCCCTTTTCATATGGCAATGTTCACACCTTAAACCCCTCCCTTTTCATATGGTATTGTTCAAACCTTACACCCCACCTCCTTTTCATATCGTAACGTTCAAACTTTATACCCCGCCCCCTTTTCATATGGCATTGAGAGCCAATTTGCATGCATGAACATGATTTTACGTCATTCCAAATTTTCAATGAGATTTTTTGTAAAAAGTTTCAGATTTTGATCAGTCTTTTGAATCCCCCTGAAAGGATTTAAAAATAATTTTTAAAAATTATAAAAGCTTGATAAAGGTGCTCAAGGACCCGTTTTTAAGTTGAGATTTTTCACCTGTGAAAGCTCGCTGCTGTCCACTTGTCCATTCCCATCAGCATCGAAGCGCTTGTACATCAGATCCACTACATGCTTCCTGGATGCCATGTTCTTCTCATAGCTGTCCTGGGCTTCTGGTGGTATGAAGCGAAGAGCATGTAGGTTCAACACCTTGCTCTTCAGTTTCTTGTAATCGAAGAGACGGCAGTTATCATCTGTAGAGAGACGAGAGATGACAAATGAAGATCACACGGAGTCCTGCAATCTAGCAGAAATGCGTCCATCTAGGAGTGAGCTTTGTGCTGTACTGTATACTGTATGTAAATGGCTATTATAAAAATATTAATAAAAGTAGTGTCGCTGTTGTTGTATACCTTAAACATTTAAATATTTTTAAAAATATACATTCAATGTAATCAACAGTTGAGTTTTGTGCACCGTCGTGGTTTATGGGTCAAAATAAACAAACAAACAAACAAACAATCACATATTTCAATTAAAATATTGTTTATTACAATAAATAAATAAATACATATTATTTATATTTTAAAAAATCATAAAATTAACAAAAACCCTGCCATTATATTATTTACTGAACAACACAAAATAGTGAATTAAATGCTTGATAAACTAGCTTAACTGTTGGCACAATATTAAACAAATGCTAAATTATAGGATGTGCTGCATCAAGTGCTATTTTTTTTTTAAAGCTGACGACTAACAAGTGTGAAAACCATTTTGTTAAATTCAACCACATCAGCAGGGATTCATTTGATACTTATGACTAGGAATATTCATGCAGGAATACGCTGGCAATATACTAGACTCCTATTAAATTTTGTATTTATTTACATTTTTTAAAGATATTTTTTACAACATATTTTCTACTTTAGAAAATTTCTGATTTTTCAAATTTTCAGATTTGGACTGAAAAACGAAGTAGAAATTTTCTTTGCTGTCAAATGAAATATGTTGTAAAAAATATCTTTAAAAAATGCAAATAAATACAAAACATAATAGTAGTGTTACTGCCTCCCAGCTCATGGTTGATCCTGAGCTCATGTTACTATCTGTTCATTTTGTCCTAAGGCGATACTCAAATGGTAGATGGTCTGCACTTATATAACACTAGCAGTTCTACAAAGCACTTTAATGGTAAATGGCACACTTATATAGCGCTTTTACCCAAAGCACTTTACACTGGGTCTCATTCACCCATTCACACTCACACACCAATAACTGCCTAACAATGCAAGGCACTAACTTGCCATCAGGAGCAACTCAGGGTTCAGTGTCTTGCCCAAGGACACTTTGGCATGTGGAGTCACGTGGGCTGGGATTCGAACCGCCAACCCTACGATTATTGGACAACCCGCTCTACCATCTGAGCCACAACCGCCCACAGCCACTTTACACTGTTTCTCATTCACCCATTCACACACACACACTCACACACCAATGGCAGCAGGGCTACCATGCAAGGCGCTAGCCTGCCATCGCGAGCCACTTAGGGTTCAGCATCTTGCCCAAGGACACTTCGGCACGTGGAGACATGTGGGCCAGGAATCAAACCGCCAACCTCAGGCTAATGCCTGAAAAAAGCTTTTATATCAACATCAATTTCATGACTCATCCGCCACATGACAATATTGTAGATATTTCAGCTGATATTAACTTATTTGATTGACAGTTCGGGGTATTTTACTCATACAGACTCTAAAATAAAATGCAGGAATGCTTCATAACACTTTACTCAAAACCTCAGCCCTGATTTTCTCATTAAACTAGAATGATTGTCACTCGTAACACGGTTCAGAAGCTCAATATATATATATTTTTATAGAGTAACTATAAAGAATGTACTGTTCTTTATGCAAACAAGTAGCAAAGGTTTGTCAGATTTTCTCCATTATCATGAAGATGAATTTCAATCAACGTGCTTGTCATGAAAGATCAAAACCCATGATGAGTCACAGACAAGCAGCGAGCGGCAAAAAGGCACCATGGGTAATTCTAGCAAGAACAGCCATAGGTGTTAAGTACTTCAAACATTTCTCACAGTTAGAAAAAATCTGTTTGGAGCAACTTGTCAAGTGGTTCTTCAAAGTGACTGCAACATTTTCATCACCTAAAGCTGGAGATTTTTTCTTTTTCTTGTTTTTTTTTTTTTAGTTTGGAGTGCTTGAGCCACCGCTTTCTCCTTTGAGTCTGATCATAAGAGGGGGAATGAAAGGCAACAGGAGAGAAAAGAAAGATGAAGAGCGATGGAAGAAGAGGAGCAGCTGGAATCTTTGGACTGTTTGAGTGGTTTCACTGACACGTGTCAAGGAGTTCATCCACACATGACTACTTGATCTTCTCCTGATTCGTGTGCACAAAGTATATACACCCGCTTTAATTAGAACAGCTGTACCTCTGCTCATTCATGCAATTTTATCTAATTGTGAAACTAGACTCTTTTCCCCAATCTTCAACAGTCCAGAAGTGGAACCCGAGGTCGTTGTCTGCTCTTATAGCACGTCCCCCTCATGATTCAGAAAGTTCTGAGATGCTTTTCTGTTCACTTACTTTTGTAAAGAGTGGTTATTTAGGTTATCTCAGCCTTCCTGCCAGCTCAAATCAGTCCGGCCATTCTCACTCATCAACAAGGCGTTTCTGCCCACAGAACTGCCAAGGCTCACTAGATGTTTTTTTTTTTCTCTTCTTCTTCTCTTTTCGCACCATTCTCTGTAGGAAACCCCAGGAGTTCAGCAGTTCCTAAAAGTCACTGAGTCACTGAGATCACATTTTTTTTCTCCATTCTGATGTTTGATGTGAACATTGACTGAATATATACAGATACTGATATACTATTCACAATGAACAGACAGACAGTGTGTTCCAGACAGACCCAGATATGAATAGCAGGTGCACTATTTTTTTTTTATTTTATTTTTTTTATTCTTGTTTCACAAGGTCTCTGTCTAAAAGTATAGACGTGTGAGTATGAAGAGGTCCCCCCCCCCCCCCCCATTTAGTCAGATATAAAACTTGCGGAACAAACAAAGACTAAATTCAAGCACAGCATTTATTCATTCATTCATCCTTAGGAACTGCCTGGTCATAGTCATAATGGTTTAAATTAGGATACTAGTTTGCATATATTTTGAGAAATAGAACCAACAGAATTGGTTGGAAAATATCACAGGAAGGTGCAAACTAAACAATAACAGATAATCGCTGACACTGGAGACTCCTTTCATAAATGTCTAATAAATTTCCACCTTACACATATTTTCACAACGAAACATTTGATTAAATAACAGCATGCCCCCCCCCCCCCCCCCCCACCCCCCCCCCCCCATCCATGTATCATGAAACTCATATTATCAGATTACGTAGATCATATGGAGCGTCCACTATATCGGTCGCGCCGAATGATCTGCTACTATAAAAACGATAACGTATTAGAAGGAGCGCATTATTACGAACCTGGCAACTGCCTGTCTTATAGAACTGCTGTTACAGAAAAGGAATCAACAATAACTTTCAGTCATGTTTGAGAATTCAACAATACCGTGGTATAAACGCACGGCCTTGAAGAATTGAACAGATCAGCTGGCTTCTGTATTGAATGCGATTCTCATATTTCTGGTACACACGCAAACACACACAGGCATTAGTTTACTCATTTTCTGCTCATTCAAAAATGACCTTCAAGTCTTTATTTACTTTGTTCAGCTTGTAGAAGTTCCTACAACCACACTATGTACTCCACACACACACACACACACATACACGCGCGCGCGCACGCGCGTACGTTATCTTCGTACCCAGATGAAAGAGAGTTAATGAATGTAAGGTTGTTTATTACAGAGTCATCATTGGTATTGTGCATTCCACTCTGACTCATCTCAATCAGGATGCGTGGGAGTGTTTCAGCCTTGCTAGGAATAACATGGTGTCTGACGACAGCCCTGCTTCACCCCAGACTGTGTTCCTGCATAATTGAAGGTGTGTGACAGCAGTATACAGAGCAATGTTGTGCAGCGGTCAGGGGTGACCTGATATATGCTGATGGGTCATGCTGCTGTGGCTGCTCAAATGTCTTGCTGGAAATTTATCTAGACTTGAATGTAGTGAGCCGTAACAGACTGCGATGAGGACATACACAGTAATGCAGTGATATACAATACGGAAGGAATGAAACACTTGGGGGTGTGGCGTTATAGGAAAATAATCAATAGTGGAGTTGTGTGGAGTTACTGTTACCACCCATTAGTTGATTATTTTCCAATAACGGCACGTCCCAAAGTGTCTGATTCTTCTTATACCACAGCAATTTGCCAACACAAACAAATTCGCGTTAGTTATTAGTCCTTCTTCAAAGGCATATCCATTCTAAGTGGCTTGACAAAAAGAACTATTTGACCTAGAAGAGTCCAAAGAAGAAAATGAATGAGGGTGGTTTTTCTCTGGCAGCAGCAAGATTGGAGATAGTTCAATAAATGGCAAACATAAAAAAGACACTAGATAACCGTTGGTATACTGTAAGACCGGCGCTATCCTTCCATGACATTCACCTCAAATGTTACTTTTCTCGGATTAAGCTTTAACAGGGACCACTGAACTATGTGGAATTAATTTCATCTGGTCATGAAGGAACCTTTCAGGAACTCCTGCACTTCATGGCAATTATGTGAAAACAACCTATAGTACCTTGACATACACTTAGAAACTAAAGTACTAAACTGTACTTTTTCTTGTCACTGAGGTGCTACCTTTCGTATAGATTTAGTATAGTGCCTAGTGATGCATTGATCGCCTTTACTTCAGACCATGTACAAGTACGAGTGTATGTTTTTCGGTACTCGTCAATACCGATAGCGTTACTGATACCAAATTGATACTAATCTACTTATTATTAATCAGTGAGTAACATCACAGAACATTTTATTTAGCTCTGTCTACACAAATGACTACGTTTACATGGACAGCAATAATCTTTTTCTGAATAAGACAACCTTATTCTGAATAAGACAATATTCTGATTAAGGTGTATACATGAGTCGCTTTTAGTATACTCCTTTCATGCTCCTGTTTTACATGTGATAGAACGCCGTCTGACGTTCACTCTAGAATTTCACGTATCCACATAGAGTTCGTCTTCGTTATGGGACCGTATACAGATTTGGGTGTTTTTATTTTTAATTTTACGAAAGCTTCAAGTGCGGTTAATTATTTGTCGTGCTGTACGTGCGAATAGACGACTGCTTGAAGCCGTGGGCTGCGTCCCAAACCGCGTACTTACCTTTTACTTCGAGTATGGCTTTAGTCAGATTAAGGTAATCGGAAATCGCTGTTTACATGCTAATTTCTTAATCAGAGTATCGTCTTAATCGGGTTAATATCGGATCATTGTTGTCCATGTAAACATACTGATTGACTACAAAGGATTTGCATCAGCGTATTAAAAATATTCCTAACATTGCTTCATTTCAAATCCATTGTGGTGGTGTACCGAGGCGAAATTATGAAAATTGTGTCACTGTCTAAATACTTCTTAACCTACCTGTATGTTTTTAAAAGTTTGCATGCATTGTAGAGGAGTAATTCCTCCTCTTGATATTTGAACAGAGCACAGTTTGCAGTCTTCTTAGCGTTGATTGTCATAATTAATCGCAAAATACCTCTTGATTAACTCCACTGTCTAGTCATCTGTTCATTAGCAAAACAACGTGCGCTTAGCTTACATAACAAAGTAGTTTTTTTTTAAAAAACAAGTATGAGTATGGTATAAATGTATCACTATGTGTAACTTTAACTAGATGTTCGAGTCAAGCTTTCAAGGTGGTCCTTGCTTAAATGTAACTAAAAACGAAGATCCATACTAAATGTACAAAAGATATTTACTTCACTGAACCAGTACCTACACACAAGGAAATGTACAGGTTACGTTTATTTCTGAGAGTGTATATTGGGAAATATTAGGAAAATCTAATCAAATCTGTCTCTCTTTTAACAGCGGGTCCCTAGAGCCGATCTACCTAAATGACTTGGAGGAGATCTGGTTGGTCAGCAGTGCAGTAATCTGGTGTTAAGTGCCTCAACTCAGGGCCACCATTTCTGCTCTGAGATGAAGGGAGATGACAGCTTAATCAACCTACCACTGCTACTGCATATTAGCGACTCTGGCAACCCTGACACCTTGGAAAGGGCAGCTCTTTATTTCCAGGTGCTGTATGATAAAATACTGGTACGTCTCCATCTATCTCATCTCTCCTTCATCCACCACTTCTCGCTTTCTACATTTTTCATGCCATCCCACCAGTGAAAGGCTTTTGTTGGAAATCCATACATGTTTTATTTATGGTGTGTGGACGTTGACCTACAAAGCCTTCACTCCTCTGATAACAGTGTAAAGTCCCAGCAGAGACCTCCACACAGTGTGTGCTTAATAACAGGCTCATCTGCCTGGGGAGGTATTCACCAACGGTAACAATTCAGCTCTCCATTTGGCTATTATTCCATTCTCATAGTCTGCTGTGCTCCTATAAGTTTTTTGCCATGTACTCTGGAGTTGTGTCACCTCAATCACACTGTTTATCCTCATTGTGTTTCCTTCTATTTTCTACTCCTGCCATCACGCGGTATTCTCACCACAAATGGAAAATTCTTTCCCACCTGCATCTGCAAACCTGCTGCCTGCTGTTCCACCTGTAATTCGATTCCCCTCTTTCTCCTGTCACATGTTCTTTACTTTTCTTTCTCACATCCCTCTCTGTGTCAACAAGGAGCTCATTACCTGCTAGTAGACTGGGATGGGGTTTGCTCTTCACACAGTACATGACAACAACAATAAAAATCTCTCTGATATTCAGATTTATTTATTTATTTATTCTTTCACAAAGACTTGACGACTCCACGATCCAAAACTAGGCCATTTTACGCATTCTTAATCTCACTGAAGTCGATTGGCTTTCATTGAGATTTTTATATTAATAACCGCAACCCTGTTGAATTCTCAAATCTGATTGGTCAGAATGGAGGTGCGTGGTGGCTTAATGGTTATCCTGTTTGCCTGTTTGCACAATCCAGGGCCAACAACTTTAAATGTTTAAAAGTATGTATTTGTACATCATCGATTATGTTCCTAGGTGTAAATTCAGCCAGTGGGAAATACACCAGTCTCACCAATGCAGATTTCCAAAACCCTTAAAAAAAATATAACGCCACAACACCTGTAACCATTATTCATACTCTGAAGTAGGAATAATTATTCCTGCTATGACCATTATTCTTACTCTGACTTAAGCCCCCTTAAGTCAGTCCCTGCAGGATTTTACGATCGCAGAAATGAATGCAAAATCAAGCGAATATTCGGAGGAGCTTCAATTTTTCAAAATTTTTCTGCAGATTCGGGCCAAGACACATCATTTGACGTCATCACAGCCAAAGCCTTCTTCAATTACACATAAGTACAGCTAAAAGGTCTCGTTTACCTACAAACATCTCTGCGAATGACAGTGAAAAACAATTTTGTGCAATTTCACCATTTCAAGTAGTTTTCCACAAGAAAAGCACAAACAAACTCCAACAGTCGCATCACAAATTTGGTCAAAGCCACAGAAAAATCAAGCATTTTTGGGTTAGGGTTAGAGTTAGGGTTAGGGCTAACCCTAACCCTAACCCACAACAATCACAAAAAGACTTGGCAAAATTCTGTACGGACTGGTTTTTGACATGCATTTCTGACTATTTGCTGTTAAATGTCTTAAAAGGAACACTGACTATGACGACTTGTAGACCTTAACTATATAATTGTTTCCAATAAGTGTTTGTTTGTATGTTGGTGGTCTGACAGAGGCGTTGATTGTAGCCGCTGTTGTGATTGTATCTGAAAACGGTTTATATCAATCAAATCACAAGAATCTTAGCTTTCCAAACATATGAGTCCCTTCGTACACACAGACGCTGTGTAGATAGCATAGATTTGCTCATAACATGGCGACAGTGCGCTGGCGGGCCGTCAGAATTTTAACAGGATAAAGTATACGACGGCGAGATGGCTGAGACTCTCTAAAATGATTGATAGAAGAAAATGTTTTATCAATAAAATAGTTTAATCCATATGCTTACCTTGAGCAACAAACGCTCCCGGTTGGCATAGATGTGCGGTTGCTGCACAGACACCACCGATTTTGCTCTACTCTCTGGTCATCTTCAATTTGATGTACATTTTGTGTAATGTCTTCTATATTAGCCTCCTCGCTTATGTTATGCTCAGGGTCAAACTGAAAAGGCTGAAGACATGTTTATATGTCGCTGGAGAATCAAGACCGTTACAACCATTTGACGTCACTACCCAGAATGCACTGCGCCGTAAAGAGCAAGGATTTTTATTATTTAAAAAGACTGTCATCTAGAGTGATTTTTGTATGGCGGATTTATATAGCGGGTGTCAGCGTTAATCTAATAAACCATATAAAGCTTCAAAATCGGGGTCCCCTTTAAATCAGATTCTTAAAGACTGCTAGACAGACACGAGAACGAATGCCTTTTAAGACATAAAATTTAGCCAGTCAATCCACATCAGCTTACACAGTAAGATTCGTTCGAGAAAATACTGTGATACGTGAATAACAAAGCTAGAACTTGACATGGTATTATAATGCAGGGTAAGACTCTGCAGTTATTCATGACACATGTGGGATATAAAAAGGCTAATCAAGTAGAAGCACATAACAGGTGAACACAATCAGGCAACAAATCAATGACAGAAGAGTGGTGGAGACAGGACTGGAATAGAAACCAAAACAAATGATCACAGGACATTTGTTGTCATGGGAACCATGACACGAAGGGGACATGTCTTGTCTATGGAAAAAAAACAACAACCACAATACAGAAAGTTGGCTGTCAATTAGTATGAGCTGATTTGCATACAGAAAAAACAAACAGGGTGTGTGTGTGTGTGTGTGTGTGTGTGTGTGTGTGTGTGTGTGTGTGTGTGTGTGTGTGTTTTAAAAAGAACAATTTTAATAAACGTACCAATTTCCACCTCCAGATCAGATACACTTTCCCCCCTACATGAGTGTTTTCAGCTGTGTGGTGTTGGAAACAAGTGGAATGAAGTGATTGACATTGACACGGCCATCTCATCGAGAACTAGAATATATATAATTTTTTTTTTTTGTTGCAAAATCTGGTTTTATGAGCCACCATGCCCTGCAGGTGAGTGTTAGTGACAGATAATGTAGGAGGAAAGAACAGCAGCACATACACCATGATTCTCACATTCTCACTGCTGTTACTCGTGATAATACTGTATCAGGACTTTTTTAATTACTGTAGTTCTCCGGAAAGTGGAGATTAATCAGGGACAAACAGCTGATTTGAGATTTTTTCAATTCTATGTAAAATTACTGTAATTACATACAAATCTAAACTGCTCCCTTGAATGATTTATACCGTTCTGGGTCTTTTTCTTGACCATTGGTAGAGCTGTTGTGTTAGATTCCACACACAAAAAAAAAATAGCTTTAGGTCATTTGTTATCAGAAAATAATCTGAAGCAGATGCCAAAAAGGAATGTATTATTTTTATCTTTGAAAGAAAGGAGAAATGTTTAGCCCTGTTAGCACATTTATACCAGTCGCCTCTGGCCTCTGGTCTATATCTTATCTACAAAACATCAGCAATGATAAACCTAAAGATTAAAGTCCTAAAGATGAAAGGTCTTTGATTTGAATCTGAATGTTGACGTATTTCGTTTTCATCCAGGAAGTCAGGAGTGCTTGAGTAATTAACAGCCAGTAGTGATTGGGATACACTGCACCCCATCCAAAACTTCAATGTAGGTTAGTGAGCTAGCTCGATACAGAGAACAGTGAAGTGCTTAATAAGATCTTTAACAACTTTAATAATGATTGTGCCCTGCAATAGGTTGGCACCCCATCCAGCGTGTCCCCCGCCTTGTGCCCGGAGTTCCCTGGGATAGGCTCCAGGCTCCCCCATGACCTTGTGTAGTATAAGCAGTACAGGAAATGGATGGATGCACAGATGGAGCTTTCCAGGAAGTGACAAATTATCAAATTACAACGAGAATAAAACGAAACATTTTGTGTGTGTGTTTTTCTTTTCTCTTCTAGATATACTGGTGTTCCAAACACTAAGGAACTAGGAGGAAAAAAAAAAGATCCGAAACACCTATTTTGATTTCACGGGTACTTTAGCATGTTAAGAAAGTTGAGGGTCTGATACATGTCAGGTTGACAGTTTAGATATAATTTGTTGACTAATTGTAGAGTCTCTAAAGCACACTGTCCAAATAAACTGCCATTTCTGCATGCATGGTCATTTGATATGCTACTGCTGGAAATGAAATATCCTTTGACATTCACAGAGCGAGGGATTTAAAGGACAAAGAGCTTCTTTGGTCGGCTGTGGTTCAGGTGGTAGCGCGGGTTGTCCACTAATCGTAGGGTTGGCGGATCGATTCCCGGCCCACGTGACTCCACATGTCCTTGGGCAAGACACTGAACCCCAAGTTGCTCCCGATGGCAAAATAGCGCCTTGCATTGCAGCTCTGCTACCATTGGTGTGTGAACGGGTGAATGACACACTGTGTAAAGCGCTTTGGAACCACTAAGGTTAAAAAAGTACTTTATAAGTGCAGACCATTTCCCATTCTTTACACTCTTGGAGTTGTTTTGCATGAGTTACATCAATTATGCATCAATTATACTGTAGACTGAAGACATTATACTGTTTCTCATCAAACATAAATAAACCAGAACTATAAAGCACAACAACACTCATTTGTTTTAATGTTATTGCACACACCGGGAAAGTTCAACAAACTGATTTGTTCACACTTTTTTTTTTTTTTTTTTGCAAGTTCTAATGACTTGTATTGAAGTGAATAAGTCACACAGCTTCGTTAGTAGAAGCTATGCCAATTGAAAGCGAGTGGTTTTGTTTCCAAAGATCAAAACCACGCGGCAAAGCATCGCGTGTCTCACGCGTCTTTATTTCGGCGCTGCACCATTTCTGCACACAAAAGACCCTGCTGTCATTTCGAGCAAAATCCACACTTTTGATAAGCAGTTAGTCTTTGCACTGTGCTGCGTCTTTTGTTTTATGCGAAAGAAAGAAGTAACAAAGCTGCTCAAAGGGTGGCATCAACAGAGCAAGTGCATCAACCCCCATTCACACGCATTCAATAATCTGTACTCAACCTACAACGCCTTAATTTCACAGCGGCCGCTTTGAAAATGACGAAACTCATGCGAATGGGGACTGTGACGGTGAGATTGCAATGTAACACAATGCCCATGATTTATTATCATCTTTGAGTGTTGTAAGCTAGGAATATTGCTCATCTGTTGCGTGAAACATGAAATTGATATTTGAATTAAGCCCCTTCACAGCATATACTCTAGGATGCCATTTACAGTGAGGGGGATACTTTTGTTTTTGTTATGCAATATACTTCCAGAGCTTACATACAATATCCCTCGCCAATTTACACACATAGTGTCTTTTGACTTTGTACTTATTAATAAGAGCCAAACTGTACGTATACACAAGCATGAACAAAGATATATTCTCAGGGACGACATTAATAAACAACACGTATGAAAATGAGCTATAGTAATGACCTTAAACATCCCTGTCAGTGCAGTTGGTTCGCTAATATGCAGGGGGATCATCCACAGAATGGTACATCACACAAGAATTCACAATATGTTCTCAGACTAATGATAAGGAAGCTAAGAGAAGTCAGGAGTCACTTGAAAAGAGTTGCAGGATGGCCTGAAAGCAGCAGGTACAACAGGGAACAATAAGCGATGAACTGCACCATCCCTGTTACTAGACAGAGTGTTACAGTGAGTGATGTACTGGGATATACAGTATTCGAGGAGAGCATTTCCTCCACTGGCATGCCTTCATCCCATAATGCATCAGTGAGCCTTGTGAGCCCATGACCCTGTCATCAGTTTAGTGATTATCCTTAATTGGACCACTTTTGGTAGGTACTAACCACTGCATACCGTGAACACCACACAAGACCAGCTGTGTCGTACACGCTCTTACCCAGTCGTCTAGACACCACAATTTGGCCCTTGTCAAAGTCGCTCAGATTCCTACGCTTGCCTATTTTTCCTGTTTCTGACACAAGAACTCTGAGAACTGACTGTTCACTTACTGACTAATATATCCCATCCCTTGACATGTGCCACTCTAGTGAGATAATCAATGTTATTCACTTCACCTGTCAGTGGTTGTTATGGCTGATTGGTGTATAATAAATGACAAAAACAAATGTTTCTGAATGCTTATTTCCACTAGAAAGTATTGTTTATTAAGTTGTGGGTGTTTCTATGATTGCAGTGCCATTTAGGCCTAACGTATATATATATATATATATATATATATATATATATATATATATATATATATATATATATATATATATATATATATAGTATTTTTATTCTGTTTTGTTCCATAAAACGATCCCCAAAATCTGGTTAACTAGCATCCCTGCTAATCTCGTGAGAGCATTAAATACTAAAAGAACTTCATTTTCTTCTTCCCATCCACATCAGGAAATTTGGATGATGCAACCTCCTGATGAACATGCGACTTGTGGAATATTCCAAGTGTTTCGCAGAGGTGAATGTGTTCGGGTAACAGGGTTGAGTGAATGAACTAAAATGTTCATTTTCCCTAACCTATAACGGACGAATTAAAAAAAAGGAACAGGATATTTCAAGCATGAGATGTCATATAGATTCACACATTATTGCAATTAGAAGATATCATGAGCATTTTAATGATTATATGTATTTTAAGGTAAAGTGTAGTTACAGTGGACCTATCTTGAGTTCCAAATCATTTGATCCAATTAAACGTAGTGTTCATAGGACTACGAAATGCCCTTCATGGCAATACCTATACATTCATGACGCTTTGTTCTGTCAGGCATCAGCTGTCAGAAATTCTGGTTTTGTCAGTTTTGAGGTCATTGAGTGAAGTGACAGATTTTCCTTGACAAGGTTGCGATGTTATTTTTCCAGGTTGTCATACTTTAGAACGTCATAACTGACTCTGGAGCTCAGTGTACATCTGCTGTGTCAATATCTCACAGTGATGTGACATGAAAACCCTGACACCGTGAGTATACGTCATACAGAACTTTACAATATTCAGAATCTGATACGGTTGTGTTGTGTTATGAGCAAAGTATGATTTACATTTCAGAGGGAAAAATCTGTACTTTACTTCATACTCACTACATGTCAGAACAGATCAGTCACTCTGTTATCTACATTCGTTTGTTTGGAATTCGCCAGGTGATAAAAGTTTGGCTTCATTTATTTATTTATTTATTTTTTTGCATTTCATATGCAAGTGGGTGTTGGGCGCAATTATGCAAAGAAATGCAAGCACAGTGTGTTACACCAACAGGAGGGAAAAAAAACATGAGAAAAGATCTCATCAATATAGACTATTTTTCCTAAAAAAAAAAATAGGATGAAAGAAAGAAAGCACAATGTGATAAACCGACAAAAAAAAAAAAACAGCCTTTGAGACCTTGACACAAAAATCCAATTTGAATAGGTTTTTTTTCCCTTAAAAGAAAGCACATACTAGCTGTAAAACAAACAAACAAAACAAAACAAAAAAAAAAAAAACAACCACAAGCATGTGACATTTTTTCCCCCACAAAAAAAACTATAAACAAGTAAATAAAAATAAATAAACAAAATGAATTCTCTCTCTCTCTCTCAGGACATTTTTTCCAGCAAATAACAAAAATTGAACAAACACACAATTTTTTTTTTCCCCTAAAAATCTACACAAATTTCAACTCATAAAGTTAATTTCCATTGCTACAACAAAGAAGTCTAATACATCATTAAACAGTACTGTCATGTCATGGTAAACTAGCGACTCCATTTCCCAGAATGCACCGCAAGTTACAAACATGGCCAACGACGACTACAACTCCCAAACTAACACAAAGACACGTTGACCTTCCCCAGAAGACTAATCACACACACCTGTTCCCAATCAGACTCATCACACTTGTAAAAGAAACTGTTCATTTACTAGACCTTTACAAAGTAAATCCTTAGATGATCTCGTCTCTGTTGTTACGAAGCCAGACTTATGGTGTTGTGATTCTGGTTCTGATTCTGTTTTGCCATCTTAATGCAGATGAATATCTGTGCATCATTTCTCCTTCAGGTCGTCTAACAACAAAAAGAACCTACAAGCACGTATACCTGTACATACATATTTTAACTTCTCCTATCCAAGTTTTTATTAAGACTATTAAAACGAGACGACAGGGTGACAACCCCATAAATTAAGCGACTCTACAATGCAAACTCAACCGTTAAAAGAGGAAACGCTCACAGGCAACAGTTTTTAAAAGGAAACACTACCAATAGATCCAGAGCTTAGACTTAAATCTGCCAGTTTCCAAGCAGCAGTCAGAGCTTCAGGCTGTGTACCATCCTGTCCCAATCAGGAGAGTGATGGAGGACCACACGAGCTCTTTATAGACTGAGTCGCATTCACATTCTGTCAGAGTTGGATAAAACAAACCAAAAGGTCAGCACATAACTTATTATGCACCCTTTAAATCTTAATACAGAATCTTTTTCCTCCTAATTTCAGGTCTTCAATAGACAAAACACCCAAGGATCAGCCCTTCCTCTTGAGGAGTTTATATTTCACATCGATACCTAGCCGTAGCATGATACGCAGTCCATTTGCACCACGACTCAACAATTATTATTATTATTTTTTACAAATTAGAAAGAATTTATATATGCTAGCTTGGTGATTTAGAGTTTCACAACTTTAGCCCTATAACCCCAGCACTAAAAATGTGGTGGGAGCACAATGCATAAAACTATTGCATGAAATGCTTTTCCACTCACCACGGTTGTAAAGAGTGGATATTCGAGTTAAATTCGCTTTCCTCCTGTCAGCCTGAAACAATTCTGAACATTTTTGATTCTCAACAAGGAGTTAACACCTACACAACTGCCACTGGATGTTTGTTTGTTTGTTTGTTTGTTTTGCACACCATTTTGTGTTAACTCTAGAGACTGTTGTAAGTGAAAATCCCAGGAGACTAGCAGTTTCTGAAATACTTAGAGTCTGGTCCTAACAACCATACCACTAAGATCACATTTCCCCCCATTCTGATGTTTGATATGAACATTACCTGAAGCTCTTGACCTGTATCTGCATGATTTTATGCACTTTACGCAGAAGAAACCCCAAAAGCATTGGGAGAACAATAGTGGCTGTCTGGCACAACTACTGTATCCTCCTCCTAATACAGAACTTTATATCTGCAGGTGCTTATCTGACTGTGTCATGTCATTTTAGCGAATCAATTCTGACTGGTTCTCAAGCAAAATCAAGATGAAAAGATTCATTACACCGATCTAAGTTCCAATTTTTCTTATGACACCAATTTTGGTCCAAAATGGGTCACTGTTTTTCCCCCTAAGCAGCTGAATACGTGCCAATTTCACTATAAGATTCAAAGAAATTTTATTTCATTTCAGCACAATCCACCCACTAATATACCCACACACATTTCTCATTACATGATGTCAAAGTCATGAGGCGGTTAATAAAATGCAGAGATTTAAAATGGGAAAGAGCACTTCCATCATGACAGTGGGTCAATTATCTAATGCTAAGCCTGCACTAAGGGTGTCATCCATCTTGAATGTTCTCATTCTCATACATTCTCAGAATTCGTACAGACCACATTGACCTATCATTGTGCCTTAAAATGTTCCAGCTTGTCTTCCAGCAGCTGTTATCAAGGCGTTCTTTTAAGCCCTAGTCGGATGGGATTACTTTCACTTCTAAAACTTATCTACTATGATGTACAGAGCCAAAACATCAGAACCAAACAAAATCAATGCAGCACTGATTCTCTCTCTCTCTCTCTGGAGTGAAAGGCGCTTAATTATAGGTGTGAAGTTATAATTACCAACCATACAACCATAAGGAGCTACACAAACGCTTTGTGCTGTCCAGGTGTGAGCTAAGAATGTGTCTCCTAAAAGGGAACCAAACACTCCTGAGGGTATTAAGGCATGGACACACATTTCCCAGAGACTCATCTGAGTCAGATTCATTGAAATACAGTACACCGATCCCACATTAATCATTACATTAATAGCTAACCCACCAGTGGCAACTCATCCACAGAGGCAGATTGTGCAACAGTTCATAACAGTTCGTAAAATCCTAATTCACAACACCATACATTTTAAATTCTGTTAAAATGATTACATGTTTTTTTTTTTTTTAAACAAAACATTGCTATTTGACAAATACAAGCAGATTCCACTGATTCTACTGATTTGCTTTCCTTGCTGGATGTGGGGCAGCACTCTCATTGTCCCATTTAGCTCCATAGAGTTATTATTGCACCTAGTGGTCAAAAATGGGAAGTGCAACAAGCACTAATAGAGGACCATTGGGGAAGGAATCATGCTGCTTCATGCTTATGCCGTGAACATTTTTTCAGTTGAGAAAGAGTATTGGACAGGACAGTAAATACCAGGATTGCCAGATTTGCTGTTTTTATACCAAATTGGGCTAATTTACATATGCTCCACAGCCACCAAAATCTTGTTTTATGGCAAATATTCAGAATGAATGATTTCTGATACATTTCCACAAACAAAGGCAAAGTATAAGTGCAGCCATTGTGGCTATATTGTACAGAATCATTTATGTTGTAAGATACTGTACAGATTGGAAGTGGGACAGGGGATAATATCCGTACATCAGAAATGTGTGTGCATCACCAAATACGTGACAATGTTTCCCATGCAACGGCTGAGGAAAAGAAGGGGGGAAAAAAGTCTCTCTTTTCCAATGCCCAATTATTTTTGGCTAGATTTCGGTCTTTTGTATGGATTTTGAGATATAATTGGAACGGAAACCTATATAATTTTGTTGAAACCTGTCAACACTGGCTGATGATATTAGTTCTTCCTCACCAATGACAGGAAACACACCAGCAATATTAAACACAATTGAATAAAGAAAGGTCTAAAACCACTCAAAATGTGCTGCTAGACTGTATGCTGGATGACAGTCAACTGCCTATTTATGGAGTTTTCACAGGGCTTAAAATTCAGCCTATAGCATAAGTCTATAAGCATGATAAGTTCATGGCTGAATTTAGTTTAAGGCTGTGTCATTATTAATATTATCCTGCTCCATCACGCTCTCTACATCTCTATAGTTACAGCAATGAGATCAAACGGAAATAGAAAGGAGATGTCTGGCTAAGTCTTTAAAAAAAAAAAAATCTAGAAGAGATCTCAATTCTGTTTTCCTCAAATGTATTTTTTTTAAAAGTTAATTTTATTGTACAGCTCTACAGCCAACACTTGAAAAATAACTTCTATAAGCTCAATAAGTAACTAGTGGCAAATAGACAGAAAACATTTCTAGGCGATGTAGCTTTGTGATCAGGAGATTGCCTGATAAAATCCTGCTCATGGTGTGTGGCCTTTCTTTCTCTCTCTCTCTCTCTCTCTGTTTCGACTATATCCCATACCCTTTTTTCACATTATTCCATTTCTGCTAAGCAATTTTAAGAGAAATATTTGTGACAATGTTGACACATGACCGAAACAAAAGTAAGAATCCCCACTAAATCTCCTCATATATCAAAGAGAACCCTTTAAGTAAAGAATTTTAAATAAAATAAAAGAACTTTAAGGATAAAAGAACTTTAAAAGGAACTGAAATCACTGATTTAATAAAATGGAGATGTAGAGAAAAGAAAAGAAGAAAGTGGCTATAAAACAAGTTTGTGTTCGTGTGCCTCGTGGTTGCCTTCTGTATCCCGTCTTCAAAGGAGATCAAATGAAAAGATTCAAACAGTGTGTGGATTAGAAGAAGACAATTCAAAAGCTCTGTGTTTCGTCTCTAGTGGAAAGTCCATGTGACGCAATCAAGGGATGAAATTGAGTAATTGCGGTTCAAAAGTTGGTGGTTAGTATAGATCCAGAGAATTAATATTGCTATTCTTTATATTGTCTGAGACATTATTATTCGCTACGTTCATTCGGTCAACAGTTGGGCTGGTGTTATATTCGTGTGTGATGGTCTAGGGAAAGCCCTTCACATGTTGTTATGGCTGAATGCTGTAAAACAGCCAAAATGATGTAGAAATCCATCCATCCATCTTCTATACCTCTTATCCTTTACAGGGTCATGGGGAACCTGGAGCCTATCCCAGGGAACATCGGGCACGAGGCGGGGTACACCCTGGACAGGGTGCCAATCCAATGCATGGCACAATCACATACACACTCACACACCCATTCATACACTACGGACACTTTGGACACGCCAATCAGCCTACCGTGCATGTCTTTGGACTGAGGGAGGAAACCGGAGTACCCGGAGGAAACCCCCGCAGCACGGGGAGAACATGCAAACTCCACACACACAGGGCCACGGTGGATGATGTGGAAATTTTTTTATTTAGTCTACATACTAACCCTGCCTTGGCTTTGTTGTGTAAGGAGCCAGTTCAAAAAACACACATGTCTAAAACCATACTAGCTAAGGCTACAGTACATCCACATTAATCCGGATAGATCGGAAAACTGCATTTTCATTTTAAAACCCTCTCCATTTACCGTTTTCAAACGTTTTCCAAAAATTGCTCATCCACACTGAAACGTCTGAAAGTGCTTACATCCCTATACTGTGCACGCACCATTTCCTTGAGGCGTTTATTTAAAAATGCAATCTGAAGGTTGTACAAAGTGACTTTAATTTTTAACAAAGCTATCAAACTGCTACATAACATGCACAGCAACTGCAGTACAACATCGTCCCATCATCTTGTTTGTTTTGATTTGAATGGGTCACATGACTAAAAATATGTCATTGTTTTTGAATATCTACAAACACTATAACGTATAAACAGCGTTTTCGAAAAGCTCCGTTTTCGCTGGACGGAAACACCGTTCCGGTGTAGACGGAAGGCCAAAACATAGAGTAAAAGATGCGGTTTGTATCCGATTCAGATGTATCCAGATTAATGTTGACGTAGGCTAAGTGTGATTTCTTCACACATACACTTCATACATGTCATGCTTTGATCAAACTCTCAAAGAGCTATGTGTCATAGTGAAATAGACACGGTAAACCGAATCAGTTCCGTTTGTAACCAGATACCAGCTGTTAAAATGTCAACCATGGTCCTTCAGGTCATCATCAAAACAGAGAAGAGCTCTTACACAGTCTATTCAAACGAGAGCAGACAAGGTTTTTAAAAAGTTCTAATACAAAATATAGGAAATGTAGTCAACAGAAGAGATGTGAGAGAATGAATCAGATTATTTCCAAAATGGGAGATCAGCCACATGAAGAAATGACAGTGAGGCTTGTGTTTACATTTTTTCATAAGTAGAGCAGGTTATAAAAGTAGGTAGGGCATCTTTCAGAAGAAACGGTCTTTAAATGCGATGTTCTCCCTTTTAGTCAATACTTTGTGCTAGATCCTTTTGTCAAGATGACAGCTCTGAGTCTTCTCCTATAATGCCTGATGAGGTTGGAGAATACATGGTGAGGGATCTAAGGCCGTTCCTCTATACAGAATCTCTCCAGATCCTGCACATTTCGAGGTCCATGCTGGTGGACTCTTCTTTTCAGTTCACCCCACAGGGTTTCTATGGGGTTCAGGTCAGGGGACTGGGAGGGTCATGGCAGGAGCTTGATTTTGTAGTCAGTAAACCATTTTTGTGTTGATTTTGATGTATGTTTTGGATCACTGTCCTGCTGGAAGATCCAACCACACCCCATTTTAAACTTTCAGTCAGAGGCAGTCAGGTTTTCATTTAATATCTGTTGATATTTGATGGAGTCCATGATGCCATGTATCCTAACAAAATGTCCAGGTCCTCTGGCAGAAAAACAACATTAAAGATCCACCACCATATTTAACCGTGGGCATGAGGCACTTCTCCATATGGCTACCTCTCTGTGTGCGCCAAAACCACCTCTGGTGTTTATTACCAAAAAGCTCTATTTTGGTTTCATCTAACCATAGAACCGATCCCATTTGAAGTTCCAGTAGAGTCTGGCACACTGAAGACGCTCGAGTTTGTTTTTGGATGAGAGTAGAGGCTTTTTTTTTCTTGAAACTCTTCCAAACAACTTGTGGTGATGTAGGTGACTTCAGATTGTAGTTTTGGAGACTTTCTGACCCCAAGGCACACCTAACTTCTGCAGTTCTCCAGCTGTGATTCTTGTAGATTTTTTATCCACTCGAACCGTCCTCTTCACCGTGCGTTGAGACGATATAGACACACGTCCAATTCCAGGTTGCTTCATAACATTTCCAGTTGACTGGAACTTCTTAATTATTGCCCTGATGGTGGAAATGGGCGTTTTCAACGCCTGTACTATATTCGTATTACCACTTACCATTTGCTCAACAACATTTTGCCGCACATCACAGCTACATTCCTTGCTCTTTCCCATTGTGTTGAATGACTAAGGGAATTTGGCCTATGTGTTACCTCATATTTATACCCCTGTGAAACAGAAAGTCATGTTTCCTGTTCCTAGTCGCCCAGGTGTACTAGAAAAATGTAAAATATCAATATACTAACAATATACTTCAAATATATTTCTCTCATATGAATTCATAGGAGTGCCAGTAATTGTTGCACACCTATATTTAACAAAGATATTTTTTAGATAAACCTGTACTGTGTTTGCAGTTGTTTGAAATCCATGACAGCAGAGTATTTTAGTGAATTATTTAAATAAAATATCAAAAGGTTAAACAACAAAGACAATTTTTCACAGCCTTCTTCGATCATATTTACCAACGGTGCCAATATTAGTGGAGAACACTGTATTTGGTAATACATGTGTTATTATTATTATTATTATTATTATTATTATTATTATTATTATTATTATTACTGTGTTCTTATTCACTATAGTATTATTTGTTCCCCGGATAGTTTGTCATTAACATCTTTAGATATCACACAGGATTCATATGCTTGCCAAGAACACAATTTATCTAATATTGTGTTTACAGTTCACTTCGCCAGGGTAACAGCTTGCACCTTCATTTTATCCCAACACTCACGCTAATGCCAAAGCCTGCATCCCTGTAGGCAACAGTCTATGTTTTTTATCTGGCGAGTTACAAATATGTGTAATAATTTTCCTTCTGGAGATCAAAGATAACATTTCAAATGCTATCATCTTGGTTTTTAACACCTCCATATGGTGGAGGATTTATACACTGTATTGTAGTTGCTACTTTGATTTGTCAGGCCATACTGATTACAGCGGATTTAATCTTTATATAAAATCCAGATAATGTGCTCTAATATATATACATATATATATATATATATATATATATATATATATATATATATATATATATATATATATATATATATATATATATATATATATATCTGCACATACTGTCATTCTAAGTGTTCCGTCAGTCATGTGTAGCAAATATTCTGCAAAGGCAAAATACACGTGACTTCAAGTGCCACTTCATTTCCGATCTGGTTTAAACCTATGTACATTATGCGTGTAAGAAATAGGGGGAAAAAGAGATTGGAGAGAAATGTGAGTTTGTTGGAGTCATGCACTGCTTCCCATTCAGATTGAAAGCCCTCAAAGCACATCTGGAGGTCACCCCCCCCCCCCCCCCCCCTTTCCTCTGCTTATCAGAGAGATAAGAGGGTCAGTGGATAGGGGAAAAAAATGGCTGCGTCTTGGTGCTTTCATCAAAACAAGGGTTAGAAACACAAACAGCCATTTCCTCTGAACACTTGGCACTCTGAACTCTAAGCAACCTGTTACAATTCTGCCCTTGTCTGCCACAGTAAAATTGTTCTTAGATGTCATTATCATTATGAAATAAATATGGAACTTTTGTTTGGGTCTGGAAATGATCATTTGGTGGTAATGAATTTGCCAAATTCAGTAAGTTCCTTGACTTTGCTTTCATCTGTTAGCACGCCGCTCTGTTTTGATGATGACATTATGACGTCGCGGGAGCATTGTGGACATTTTGAAAGCCACTATCTGATTACAAAACGATGTCCAGGTTTATGTCCATTTTGCTTTGGCGAATATCCCACAAACAGTGGTGTGTGAAAGTTTGTAAACCCTTTAGAAATGTCTATATATTGGCATAAATGTGACCTAAAACATCATGGGATTTTCACACGAGTCCTAAAAGTAGGCAAAGAGAACTCGGTTAAACAAATGAGACAAATATATTATACTTGGTTATACTGAGGAAAATAATAATGTGGCAAAAGTATGTGAACCTCAAAGATGAGCAGTCTAATTTGAAGGTGAAATTAGAGTCAGGTGTTTTTAATCAGTGGGATGACAATCGGGTTAGTTTCATTTAAAGAACAGGGATCTATCAAAGTCCAATCTTCATTATTCATGTTTGTGGAACTGTATAATGGCATGAACAAATGAGATATTTGAGGACCTCAGAAAAAGAGTTGTTGATGCTCATCAGGCTGGAAACGATTACAAAACCATCTCTAAAGAGTTTGGACTCCACCAATCCACAGTCAGTCAGATTGTGTACAAATGGAGGAAATTTAAGACAATGTAACCGTCCCTAGGAGTGGTCGACCGACAAAGATCACTACAAGAGCACGACATGTAATAGTCCCTGAGGTCACATAGGAGCCAGGGTAAGTTCTAAGCAACTAAAGGCCTCTCTCACATCGCTGGCTCTGGTGAGTAGTACTATACACTTAGCTTGCTTTCCAAATCTGCCAAAAGAGCTAGTACACAGCCTAGCACGTAAAATGTAAATCAAACAACCAATGTTCACACTGATTAGCGCTGTATATAAATTCTTTAAATCAGTCGTCATCAACTCTGCTCCTGGAGCTCTACCTTCCTAAAAACTTTAGCTCCAACCATAACCATGCTCACCTGACCATCTAATCGTTGCCTTAAGAAGATCTTGATTAACTAAAAAAAAAAAGGTGTGTTGGATTTTGGTTGGAGATGAAACCTGCGAAAGGTAGATCTCACGAAAGAGGGTTAAATTATGTTTAACTAATAATGTCTACTGTGGAAGCTTCGTAGAACTCTTTTTACCGCTGTGTTTGTCAAAATGGTCCCTTACCCAACATGATCTTTTGGTGGCAGATAGTCAAGGCAAACTAAAAGCATTCAGATGGCATTTTGGTAAAATATATTCATGTTTGATTAAAGTAGACTTGTAAAAAAAAAAGTATATATTATTGCTAGGAAAACCCTTTTTTTTTTTTTTTGGTAATTTTTGGCTATTTTCCAGAATTCAGCCCCAGCAACATGGGATTTCCAAGGCTACTATAAAATTAGTGTCGGTTTCTTCTAATAATTGCTTCAACTTATGTTTTTACTGCGCTGCAAAGACGATAAAACAGCACAAATGAACTGGAGCAAAGTAATCACTGTTTTGAGACAAATCCAAGTTAATACCGTGTGCCACCATAGTGCAATGTAATATCGACAGCTAAAACAAACTCTTGGAAGATGATGAATAATTAGGGTCTGTTAGAGCAGATCTAATGAGCAGAACAGATGTCATCCACACTGTGAAACAGATCAAATCTGATTTGGCAAAGCATGAATGAGCGTGACAGAGGAGGCAGATTGAGAGGATTACGGCAATGAGACGGTTTTCAATAAGTTACCTAGCCACATCCTCCCATGTTGTACTTCTCCTCAACTTCTTTCTTTGTGAATTTTCTGTTAGTCCCAGCTTGACTACAATTAGAGTAGATTGTGATTTGAACTTTTTTTTGTATATATATAAAAAGGTGAACAACCTTACTCGTGTACATTTGATAACCAGCACTTTAGGGCACTCTACATACTAGTCGCATGCTATATAGACATTTTACTTCCTATACATACTTGACCTTTGATTTGCAAATGCAGTCTTCTTTCTTACCTTTGTAGAAGCATTCTTCGCTGTGTACAATGGTGATTCTTTGACGGGCCAGACACGAGGCTCGGTGCAGTTCACAGTGGTTCTGGTAGAGTTTCCCATTAGATCCACATACAGGTTTGTAGTGCGGCTTGCAGTGCTCCAGACACTGGCACGCTCCCTGACCGGTCACATGGTCCACCACGCAGTGCTTCCCAAGTCCACAGTACTTATGATCACAGGCGTTTTGGAAGGTGTTATGACCAGTCAAGCCTGCAGAGACAAAAAAAATTAAGGATTTCATTGTGAGAATTTTGTCTCCTAGTCTTTTCAGGGGAAAGTAGATAATACATGCTCATAAAGTTGCTACAAGTCAGCAGATGATAACACTTGCATAGTCATGAATCATCAAAATCATTTGAAGAAGGAAAATTTGTCATTTTGAACAATGGTGATCATTTATTGGTAATTGGAATAATGGGGAATAGTGATTGGTAGTTGGTGGTCAGTGATTCGTTGTTGGCGATGGTGACTTGGCCATTGGGAACAACGGCGATAAAGTTTGGTCATTGGTAACAAGGATGATCAGGGAATGGTTGTTGGGAATAATTATCATCAGAGATTGATTGTTGAGATCATTCATTGATCAGAGGGGGGCATGGAAGCTTAATAGTTAGCACGTTTGCCTTGTCCCTCCTGCGTTGAGGGTTCAAAGTCACTAATTTGGCAACACTAGTTATGAATGGAGTGCAGTGGGCGCATTGAATGCACAGGCTTGGTTAGGTATGTTTAATACTGGACAACATGGCACCACTACGGCTGATGTTGAACTATGCTGAAAGCATTAAAAAATTCAACCGACAGGTCATCCTTAAAAGTTGCACTTTACAAAGTGTCCAAACCACCTAGGCAGATAATGCTTCAGTTCGATTACCTTTTATCCCTCTTCTTGAACCTTTAGCTTACGTGGGAGAGTGCGGCTTTTAGAGAGGAGAAAAGCAAAAGGTCCACTCTGGTGGAAGCATCAGACCTGATCAGTCGTAAACAGATGTGACAGGTGGGGAAATACACAGGCTCTGAAACCACTGAACCGAGAAGAATCAGACAACAGAATGCTACTGAAATGGTGGCCATCTCATCCAAAGATCACTGGCCTATCAGGCTGCTTTCCTTTAGATTCACCCAGAAGAACCAAGCTCCAAATATTGGTTTTAGAGCTCTGCTCCTAAACTCACCATGTTGCCCTTATGAGACGAGGAGGCTTTGAAAGGCATGGTTTGTTAAGATTTTTAAGGTAAAGGCCAGACAGGATGGTAAGTAGATTCAGCAGATTCTGATTCAGTGAGCTGGCACAAATACCTCCTTCATCAAAGTGAATGAATTAAACCCATTTCGTTCTTAACCAACTTACAGTTGGGAAACTGAATAAAACACGGGTGTTCGAACAGCCAAAGACACATTTACAACCCGTGCTTGCTGATATGATTTCTCTCACTCAACAACGGCAAGGTGATTTTCATAATGTTGGGGGCGGGACACTTCAGATTCTAGAGAGCGTTTGATTGGACAGAAAGTCTGAGGAGCCGCTGAAGTGCAGATTGAGGTCATCAAAATTCTTGATCCGTACTGGTGGTAGAGACAGACTGTTCATTTTGAATGCATTTATCTTCTAAATGCGAATTTTGTCATTGTTTTGGAGCACACTAGCTTATAGAAAACCTTTTGGCTAACATATCCAAAGTAAAAGCCACAAAACTTCAATTCAGATTTCATAGGGACTTTTTCACAACTTGTGGTTAAGAGCTTCTGTACCACTGAGATCGTAAAACCTCTAATAAAAAAGAGAGAAAACCGAAATCCACTGCATTTATTGACAAAGAACGACACATTAAATGAATAAAAAAAAAACTTATGTAGTGTCCGAGTTTCTTTTTGTGTGTGGCCTTGGTTGTAATTATAACTACAGATGTATTTGTATATCCATTCTCTGACGTGTACTGTTAAATAGTGATGTCTCTCTTTTGCGTTGAGAGCTCTTATACATGTGAATCTCATTTTTTCTTTGCAATTTCTTGCATTTACTTGATATTCTTTGGAGGTATCATTTTAATTTCAGCCACATATAATTTTCAGATAAAGCACTATTATTTATTAAGTAAGCACTTCTTATGAGTTATGAAATTACATGAAATTTGATGTGACATTTTGGAATTGTTGTTGAATTGTTTTGAAACCGAAATTAAAACCACTTCATGGATTATGATCCTTGTTCTTCATTGAACTGCCTCATCAAACAACCTACATGGAAAAAAAGACTATGGAATAAGCATTATCACTATAAAAAGTTTTTTTTTGTCCCATCAAAGTCATTTAATGCTATACATATGCTAATGTGGTGAACCTGATACAGAATTTAGAGAACCCTGCTGAGTTTAGAGAACCTCGATGCTCCCACTGCATCAATGGTGTGCAAACCAAGTAGGCTTCAGATGAAATATGAATGACGATCAGGTGCGATCATCTCATTACCTCTTTATGAACCAGACAGAAATCTGAGCTCCATTTTGAAAGCCTTGCACTGCTGATCCTTTAAAAATGACTTGTGATTTGGATTGCAGTCAGTGCACTCAGCAAGTCTGAGTCTAGTCATTGTTTACTTTTGTGCAGAACGCATAAAATGCAACCTATTTCCATATACAAAGAAGGAAAATGATTTAGCTCAGTTTGTGCTCTCTGGCTAAAGAAGTGAATAATTGAACTTTATGAGTAGCCCTACTGTTTTTTAATTTATTTCCTTAGAGTTCAGAGCTGTCATTTGTTTGTGTTTTTATTCTGGTAACTAAATTCATCCTCTTCGAACGGCCTACTTGTACTCCTACTTCAGTTTCTCTCTGTGGGCGAAAAAAAAAAAAAAGTTTATTTTATATTATATAAGTCACAGTCCTTTGGTTTGCTGCATGAAATTGTAAATATTAAATGATCATTTTAAAAAAAAGAGAGAGAAAAATGTTGTATAGCCAACATTTAGTAAAGCATCAGTCGCGTTGATGAAGGGCACAAGAGGCCATCATTAAAATGCACACCGTGTCACCCTGCAGCCAAATGCCAACAAAGACAAATGACTAATTTAGTGCAAGTGATTTGCTATTGGGTGAATGATGTGACTTGTAGAAATTTTATTTAGCCACAGTCATTTCTCTTGTCTGAAATGACCTGCTGGTTCAAAGCAATGTCACCAGGTTTGTGAAAAACAGACTTTTCACATGGAAGAAGAAAAATCGTAATATGTCAATCATAATACATTTCTGTACAGTATACAGAGTTGGCAACTTTCAAAAATGTATATCAAGGGAAGTTTTAACATTTAGACTAATGTTAAACATGGGCTTGAATGGAAATTTGTAATGCTGTGAAGAAGGGATTTGCCGGCATCCTGATTTCTTCTGTTTTTGTGTAGATCTCATACTGAATTGTTTCAGAAATTAAAACAAAATCTAAGCTCAAACAAAGGCAACATGAGTAAACGCATAATACGGTTTTTTAAATGATAATGTTATTTATTGAGCACAGCAAATAATCATCCAATTCAAGCACAACTGGATTCTGCAGTGAGACAATGATCCAAAGCATAGGAGTAAGTCCTAGTCCTAGAAGTAAGTGAAAGACTGATCTCCAGTTATCTGAAGCGTTTGATTGCAGTTACTGGTGCTAAACGGTGGCACAAACAGATTTTAAGGGTTTAAGGGGTTCAATTAGTTTTTCACTTGGGTGATAGGTGTTGGATAACTTTTTTGCTTAAAAAAAAACAACAACTGCATTGTGTGTTTATTCAGGTTGCCTTTGTTCTATGTTGTATTTCGTTTGATGATGTAAAACTATTTACAATGAGATATACACAAGAAGAGAAGAAATCTGGATGGGGAAAATACTCTTTTCACATCACTGTAAATACGAAGAACTAAGTACAAGAGCACAAGCTCTCCGTTGCTTTACTGTAATCTCACTTGTATCGGCCCATGGAGTGAACGAACTATACACTGAGTCTAGCTTGCTATTGAAGTTTACAGCGTAGAAAACAAAACCATCACCTGTGGTCATTTCTGATGTCTTTATTGCCTGATCTTTATTTGTAAATTCAAAAGTACAGAGAACCACACATTCCTTTAGTCACTAGCTGTTCAAATTCATCACAAATTAGGTTTATTGTCAAAATGTACAGACTTTCAGCTGTTTGCAATGAACAATTCAAACAAAAGCAATTGAAATAATTAAACACAATGAGTGCTTCAAGTGGTTTCTGCAAATTCAACGGAAAATAACTTATAATGACTTCTCCAGTCTCAAATTTATTCAACCCCATAATAGAATCCCTCACAACAGCGCAAATAAGCAAAACAGGTGTTGTCTCAAGCACACCTGATACAACTAATCAAGTTCAGTAGCTGGAACACATGAAATACCTGAACTGCAAGGGGCAGAAAATTCGTGAAACATCTAGACCGGGCAAGAAGAAAGAAGCTATCAATGGCTGCAAGCAGATTTGTGAGAAGGCAGGTTGTGAAAAACCCTCGAGTGGCTGCAAAAGACCTGCAGCAAGACTTGGTGGCAACAGGCACTGAGGTTTCAGTGAGCATAATAAGGTGTGTACTAAACGCAGAAGGTTTCCATGCGAGTACTCCAAGTCGTACACCACTACTGACCCAAAAGCACAAGAAAAGTCGCCTCAAAATCATATAAATAAACCACAGAAGTTTTGGTATTCTGTTCTGTGGAGCGATGAAACAATTCTGGAATTCTGTTCTGTGGAAGTTTTCGACACGATGGATCAGCGGTATGTCCGGAGAAAGAAGAATGAAGAAAGAACACTCTGTCCACAGTCGAGCATGGTGGTGGCTCGGTGATGCTCTGGGGCTGCTTTGCATACTCTGGCACTGGAAACCTGCAGCGTGTGGAAGGCGAGATGAATTCATTGAAGTATCAGGAAATCCTAGGAGAAAACCTCATGCTGCCTGTGAGGAAGCTGAAACTTGGGCGTCACTGGACCTTCCAACAGGACAATGATCCCAAGCATACCTCAAATTCCACCAAGGCTTGGTTGCATAAGAAGTTCTGGAAGATTCTACAGGGCCATCCCAGTCACCTGACTTGAACCCCATAGAAAATCTCTGGTAGGATTTGAAGAAGGCGGTTGCAGCATGAAAACTGAAGAATATTACTGAACTGGAGGCCATTGCTCATGAGGAATGCCTAAGATTCCTCAGGAACGCGGCCAGAAACTATGCATCTTGTTTGCAGCAGGTCATAACAGCAAAAGGGTGCTCTACTAAGCATCTATTTTTACTTTAATACTACTGGTAGACCTACTTGAGAATATATATCGTTATCATGAAATAAGATTGTAGTCATATCGCCCAGGCCTAAACATTAACGTTTGGTGATTCCAGCCTTGAATTTCATGCAAAGCGTAGTAAATATCATAAACCCTTCTGATAGGGATTTTACAAGAACAAAGCTGTGTTCAGAAATGAGTTCATAGATAGATTAAAAGCACTTATAAAGCATGAAGATTGTTATGACCTGCTGCTAAATGTAGCTCTGCTAATTCTGAGGTGTTTATATTGATTCTTGCAGTTTCTGTATTAGTTTCTCACTATGGACCTGAACTCAATTCTGAATATGGGCTAGAGAAAGAACAGGAAAAAAAAAATTGAAGAAGAAACCACAGAAACGGGTCGGTTTATAATGGAGAACGATCTTAGTAAAGTTAAGTGGCATGCAGTGAACCACACAGCAACAATAAGGACACATCTCTGCTTCTGTCTGATTGTTCGGAAGAAATGTTTTATCTTGGATTTGTTTTCAGAATGAATGAGAGTGCTGACTCAGTTGTGTCATTCCTAACCACCTGCCTAGAAATAAATGGCGGATATTAATCAGCTGCTCTGTACCCAATGATAAAAACATGATGTATAGGTTTCCTTCTGAAAAACATCTGAAAAACATCTGCGCATTAATGGTTTCTAATTAAAGTGCAATCATGAGAGTAAACAAACACAGATAGCATGAGTTTCATAAAATCTTAATAAATCACATTCTACATATATTATACCATAGCTCTGCTATTTCTCAATTCTGATTTGTTCTGATACTTTATTGTTTCTATAGTAACAACTCATTCACGCATACTAATAAGAAACAGATATAAAACAATGCAATTATTTAACATGTATAATCATTGATATGGTGAGGTTTTCTGTGAGGAGACATTTATATATTATATTTGGACGGAGTCTCAAGTGTCTTTGCATTTTGTAACAATTAGAGGTAAAGTTGTACCTTTACGTTCCCTTTCAAAGGGAACTCAAAGTTACGTGAGCTTCATGCTGTGGGAAGCGCCCTCGCATGCAGCTGGTATCTGAAGTCTGTGTAATATCATGCCTACTTATAGGCCTGCCGTGGTCAGGTGACGTGGCATTTCGCGTGCCATGTGACTATAAAACGGTGCCTATAAACCACATCATCAGCTTTATTATCTTTGTCAGTTGTCTGTGTGAACATTCGTAAAAACTCTTCACTTCTCAATATTTTTTCAGAAAATATTTTTGTTGCTAACCTCTTTAAGAGAATGAGCCATAGAGAGTTCAGGAAATGTGTTACTCCCTGCTTCCAATTCATTATGGGGAAGGATGGACACACTTTTTGTGTGAAGTGTTTGGGAGTGGAGCATGCGGCAGCAGCCTTTGAGAGGGCTGACTATGTACATTGTGAACGCTTCACAGTTAAGCAGCTCCGCTCTTGGCTCACCCTCTTCTCAGCCAAAGAGTTGGGTTTTGGAACCTCGGGGCTCTGGGTCGGCCACTGCCAAGGCAGCTAGCCGGCTCGGGTTCTGGAGATCCCGTTTGTATCTTGGGAGGAACCAGAGATGAGTACAGCTCTATCTCTTGCTCTGTTCTCCAGATCTGACTGTCCTCTTCCGGGTTTGGGAGCTCACAGAGATTTCTCCTTCCGGTATGGAGAGTCAACCCACCCTCTCTGACTCTGAGGAGACAGAGGGGGGAGCCAGTGCACCAAAAATGGAGAGCAGCTCTCAATCATATAAAGAGATGCGTGAAGTGATCATTAGGTTTGTCAAAAAGCTGAATTTAGACTGGCCCGGGGAAGAGGAAGTGGCTCCCGGCAGGCTGGAGGAGCACTTTCTCCCCAGTGAAAATAAATCTCGCTCACACTGCAGAAAACTCTTTGTCAGTGAGTTCAATGTACATTCCAGGCAACCAGAATGTGGGGGCAGACATCCTGTCGAGGCAGAGGACCGGGGATTGGAGGCTCCATCTACAAGAGGTGGAGTCCATATGGCAGAGGTTCGGCCAAGCGCAAGTGGATGTAGGCTGCCCGCTGTGGTTCACCCTCACTTCTCCCACACCAGTAGGGCTGGATGCCACGGTAAACAAGTGGCCGAGGTCACGTCTGTATGCCTTTCCCCAGATAGCTCTGCTCCCACAAGTTGTAGCGAGAGTTCGGCAAGACCGTCTACGTCCGCTGCTAGTAGCACCTTATTGGCCAGCTTGAATATGGTTCTTGGAGATAATTTCCCTTCTAGACGGCACCCCCTTGGGAGATTCTTGTTCACAGGGATCTACTATCTCAAGCCAGAGGGTTGATTTATCACCCTCGGCCAGAACTATGGAAACTGTGGGTCTGGCCCCTGAGGGGCACCAGCTCATAGATTCCAGTCTCTCAACTGAGGTTGCAGAGACCATGTTGAACACTAGAGCACCATCAATGAGAAAATTATATGGCGACTTTTTGTCTCGTGGTGTAAGGAACGTCAGTTAGTCCCAGTAAGCTGCACAATAGCTACAGTCCTGGAGTTCTTACGGGGATGTTTCTCAACAGGGTTGGCTCCTTCCACAATTAGGGTTACATGGCCAATATTTTGGCCAGCCACACCCCTATTGATTGAGCCTCTGTGGGACAACGACCTCTAACATCGGGGTGTATGCATGGTGTCAGATGGCTGATGCCCATCTGCAGACCACGCATACTTTCCTGGAATCTTTCGGTGGTCTTGGAATATTTGTCAGGTGCCCCATTTGAACCCTTAGAATCAGCCTCAGAGGAGCTTCTGACTCTAAATGTAGCTCTTCTGATGGCCCTGCCATCTCTCAAGCGAGGAGGAAATCTACAAGCTCTCTCTGTTGCCCCTTCCTGCCTTGACTTTGCCCCTGGATTAGCCAAGGCCTTCCTATATCCTAGGCTGGATTATGTTCCTAAAGTGCCTACGTCTGTTGACCAGCTGGTAGTGTTGCAGGTTTTCTGCCCTCCTCCATTCCATCCATCAGAACAAGAAAAATTTCACCTACTGTTTCCAGTAAGGGCTCTCTGTACTTATGTCCACTGCTCCGGCCAGTGGCCTAAGTTGGAGCAGTTGCTGGTCTGCTTTGGTGGCAACAGTAGAGGTGATGCTGTGTCAAAGCAGCACATCTCTAATTGGATAATGGAAGCATTCTCTATTGCTTATGAGGCGCAGAGTGTCGCTACGGCTCTGGACATAAGGGTTCATTCCACTATGGGGGTCGCCTCCTCGAAGGCTTTATCCCTACGGGGTACCCTTACAGGATGTGTGTGGCGGGATGGTCTAGGCCGTATACATTCATTCGGTATTATAGCTTAGACATGGATTTTACCCCGGGGTCAAGAGTATTGCAGCTTAGACATGGATTTTACCCCGGGGTCAAGAGTCTTGCAGTGACCCTCAAGCTCGAACCTTTTTGAAGTTAGTTAGTTTATTTGTCCCCGTAGGGAAAATCGGTTTGCAGCATAATCACACAGGCATCAAAAAATCACTACTGGTCTATATGAACAGCATACACAATATTTAATAAAAAAATACTAATAAAGAGTAATTAATTAATGGAATGAATGAGGGGAAATACTATTAAAGGCAGAGAAATTTACAAATAAAACTTTAGCATGAGTCTTTGGTTTCTCTAAGTGAGAATGCAACAGATACAATACAGTCAAGATTGCATCCTCTACCCACCTAGAAGCTTGTTATGCAAATTGCAGAGGATCTATAAGATGCTGTGTTTGGGATACCATGTACTTTTTCACGAAGTGCTCAAAACACTTTATCACTAGTGATGTCAATGCTATTGGTCAAAAATCATTTAATCCTGAAGGTCTATTAACTTTTGCTATTAAGGCAGTTAAGGCTCTGGGTTACTGATCAGAAGGTCGGGGGTTCAAGCCCCAGCACTGCCAAGCTGCCACTGTTGGGCCCTTGTCAGGGCCTTAACCCTCTTTGCTCCAGGGGGCGCTGTATCATGGCTGACCCTGTGCTCTGACCCCAACTTCCTAACATGCTGGGGTATACAAAGAAAAGAATTTCACTGTCCTGTAATGTATATGTGACCAATAAAGACTCATTATCATTATTATAAGATGCCCTAAACATATCAGTAAAAACTGGTGCTAACTGGGCAGCACAATGCTTTAAAACATTACCACATATATTACTTGGGCCTGGACTTTTACAAAAATCTCATTTTTCCAGCGGAAAAAATGAGTTGTAGGTAGTAACGACATCGCTGAAACAGTGTCCCCACATCCACTTTCATGACGGCAGAAGTATGAGTTAAGCTGAATGGCCATCTTCAGCTCCTCATTATCTTGCCTCATTATCCAGAGGCAATTGACCTCTTGCCTTATGTGGGACAATTGTCATAATGTTAATCCCCTGCCAAGCATGTCTAGAGTTACCAGATGTTAAAGATGCCTCTATTTTTTGCTTATAAATATGCTTATAGATTTGTATTTGCCTTTTGATCTGCCCCTGTATGTCAAATCCTGATTTGTATATGCCTTCCTATTCTTATTTATGAGGGTACTTTAATTCTTTAGATATCCAAAGTTTGTCATTAGGGTAGACTTTGAAAATAGTAGAGATGAGTAATCAGTCACTGTCTCAACCTGTTCATTAATATCTGCACTACCAAAGACCTCCCACTGTGTACATTCAAAGCATCCCTGCAAAGCCATTGTCATTATCCCACACTTTAACATTCTTTTCCTGAGGCTTCTCCCTTTCAAGAAACCTCTGATAAACAGGGCGGAGATAGACTACACTGTGATCAGACGCCCCCAGTGTGGGGAGAAGAGATGAAAAATAAGCGTTTTTGACAGTTCCATAACACCTATCTAAAGTCTTTTTTCTGTAGTGGGGCAGTCAACATATTGATAGTATGAACATAAACTCTTCTTAACATTGCAGTTATTAAAATCACCCAGACGAAACTTATGAGCATTAGGAGAAATTGACACAAGTCTCTGAGATAGATTGTAAATAGCCTCTTGCACCTTACTGAAATTTGCTTTAGGCTGAATATATACCACAGTAATAAAAATTTGGGGAAACTCCCTTGGTAGATAATAACACAATGGTTCAATGTCCGTGGCGCACAGGCGCTCTCTCATTGTGACTGCTCGGCACCACTCATCCCGGACAAGAAGACATACACCACCTCCACGAGTCATCCCGGTGATGTTAAAATCTCGGTCTGTCCTAAACGACTCAAAACCAGAAGGTTCCACCTTGCTGGACATGATGTTGCTGTTCAGCCTGTCTCAGTAATCGCCGGGATGCAGGAATTCCAGTACTCGTGTAGGTAGCGAATATTGGCTGACAATTCATCGATTTTTTTTCTCGCAGGGGATTGTGCATTGATGAGGAGAGTAGTAGGCAGGCAAAGTTCATTTTTATCTTTCAACCTTTTCAATCGACGATGAAGACCGCCTCTATGTCACTGTTTCCACTTAGTGTGAGCATTGACACCCTTCACGTTAGTTTTAAGATGGTTTGAAATCAAATCCACTATAGTAGAATACCCCGAGAATATTGAATTACGTAACAGTAGTAAAAACTCTCGGTTGTAGCAGATTTCATTGACAACGATGTCAATGCTGTGTGACCGAGGTTCAGACCGTAGGAAAGACAGTTGTTTAAAACCACCATCAGCAGTCCAAACATGCACTATAGTGTGGGATCCGTAATTAATGTCCCGTCGTAATTAATGTACCGCGGGGCAGCCACGTTAGGGGTAGACATGAGCCTTCAATAATGAGCTTTCTGGGGCAATTGTATCCTACATTTGTATCAGTTAGCATACTTTTACTGTTTATATCCTGTGCATTCAGTAAAGATTTGAACTAATGGACAGGTTTCTCAGAACAGAAAGGACGTCTCTGACTGTACCTTGTGAAATTGTTCTCATCTCAGCTCTCTCCATCTTTTGCAGTAGAACTATATAGAACAATTTTATAGTCTAAATGTAAACATAAAGCATTACATCTCCTCTGAACATCACCCTTCACACCCTACCCCATTTCCCTCCAAGATGCAAGTCTCAGCCCATCTGATGTTTTCCGAAAGCATAGCAATGGCCTCCTTTGGGATTTTGGGTAATGTAGTAAACAACAGTAGGCAGCTTTCAGGTCTGCTCACCACCGCCTGTTAAGAAACCCCAAAAGACATCGCCCACTAGCAACAAAACAAATCCGGATAAACAACTGGCAATAATGCTTTCAACTCCTCATGAAAGACAATGTAGAGAGCCCAACTTTACCACCAGTTCTGGCTTCAATATCAGAGTGTGATATCACAAAATTATTACTATTCAACAGCATACATTTTCACTTGGATGATATGGAAATATTTAGAGCATAAATATTGTATTGTAATGCAAACGATGGAACGTAAACAAAGTGTGACATTATTTGTAGCAGATGTGATTGCTTTGGTTGTTAGTTGGTGTGAGAATTTCAATATCTAATTGTGAATCAGATTCTTCTAAACTTTTATATACACATTTTCAGTGTATATAGCCTCATTTATCAATCTTTTAGTAAAGTTGTGTATAAATGTTTACATAAGCCAAAACATTCCCTACCAGATTTACAAATGTTTCGCTAATGCTATGTTTATGTATTTATTTATTTATTTATTTATTTATTTGTAATTAGTTGTGTAAATCAGATATAAATTACCAAGCGACTTCACGATACAGCTGATTTGCCTTTAGTGGCACCCACAAAACTCTATTAAAAGAGCTGAAAATGACAAAACGGCAGCTAAACTTTGAAAATGCGCCATGTGCTAAATTTTCCAGTAACCCAGCTCAGCCATTGCAACATGTCAGCTACTTCAGACACACCCAAACGCTCCATCCTATTTATGGGGTGCCATTACTTTTGTCCTAATAGTTTTGTCATTGAATAGATTATTTAAAAAAGTAATAATTTGCCTTAATTTATGATTTTTTTTTTCTGGATTGCTTTCTTTCCAGTCATTAATATCAAGTGGCTGAGTTTCACAAAATATTCATTACATCTGTGTGTAATTGAAATAAATAAGCACTCTAAATCTGACAATGTAATCTGTGTGTAAAATTAGAGTAATTTGTTGCCATGTGTATAATTTGAAGGTGATCAATTGATATTTCGATTAGTAAGTCTTCTTTTATGTGAATTTATACAAACACATGAGCTCCCAGGAGCTGTTTCTCGTATAAATGTTCATGTGAATGTAAATAATGCACAGTGACATTTCTGTGGAAATATCTGCTGAATACCAACTGACTTGATTGTTTGCCTGCAGGTTTTGGGTAATATCTGCCATTTTAGAGACAAACAATTTTAATATCTGCCAAGCAAGGGTTGTACAGGATTATCCATTCATCCATCTTCTATACTGCTTATCCTTTTCAGGGTCACGGGGAACCTGGAGCCTATCCCAGGGAGCATGGGGCACAAGGCGGGGTACACCCTGGACAGGGTGCCAGTCCATCGCAGGGCACAATTGTACAGGATTATATTTGTGACAAAAGGATTGAATGTAGGGGCGCACGGTGGATTAGTGGTTAGCACGTTCGCCTCACACCTCCAGGGTCGGGGGCTCGATTCCCACCGTGGCCCTGTGTGTGTGGACCCTACAGACAATTTAGACACGCCAATCGGCCTACCATGCATGTCTTTGGACTGGGGGAGGAAACCGGAGTACCCGGAGGAAACCCCCGCAGCACGGGGAGAACATGCAAACTCCGCACACACAGGACCACGATGGGAATCCAACCCCCGACCCTGGAGGTGTGAGGCAAACGTGCCAGTGGTAGTTTTCTGCCTACAATTTATTAATCATGAGTCACAACAGCAGCAGCATGTTTTCTTCTCCCTAATCCATGTCCATTTCATTTGGATTAAAGATGTTGAACCTATATCGTGTGATTCAAAAGGTGAGAGTAAAGCTTTTTATATTATTGATACTGAAAAAAAAGGTGTCCAGTACTTTTTTTTTTTCTTTAATGAATCTAATCCTGTAATCTAATTAGTACATTTGCTAAGATTTAAGGTCAAGAGCGAATGATTCTTAGTTATATTAGCAAAATAGTCAGTCAATCTCCTGAGATGTACCACGCTGCCTTTTTCATGAGGTGTGTAAAAGGATAACCAAAAGAATGAAAGAGTACACTTTTATTACTAATAGGTTTGAGTCTTTGCGACAGCCACACTGAGGTGCCTGGTTTTATGGCTTTGGCTCTGGCTGTCTGACAGGTATATTTGTAAAAATGAAATGAGTCAGACGCAGACAATTGAAGATAGAGTTGTAGCCGGGCTTTCTTGGCAGTGAGGTTTGATTGGAGGCTGTGGGACTGTTCTCTTATTACTTTGGCTGCCAGAGTCAAGGTCTATTTCTCCCTTTTACCTTTCATAAAAGAGCAAAGAAAGATCAAATTCAGGAGTGCATTTCAAAGAAATAAGAGTCGCCTTGCCTTAAGAGTTTTCAACGCAGTGCCGTTGAATTCTCAAGGTGTTGATTAATTTTCTATCATAGCAGCTCTGACAGTAGTGCCAACTGAAATTCAATCCAAATATATTTTTTACGCCATAAAGATGTAGATAGTTCCTTAGATTTTACTTTTGCAAAATCTTAAGCAGTTTTCACTTGAGGGTGACATTTTAAAATATGTTTCATTGAAAAGCAAATAAAGAATCTCTTGCAGTGTGACCATCATTCTGAGTGCGATCTATTTGTCCAAAAATGGATTTCGTATCGCTTCATTTGCCTATTTAAAATATTCATAAGAGAAAATTGTTATTTTACAAATCTATTAAGGTCTTGCATTGATTGATGTATATATTCAACAGGCAGGGTTTGGAATAACTCCTCTCGCGTCCTCAAATTAATATGATGCCACAGAAACTGCAGAATTCTGCAGAGACCCCACACTGATAGATGAGGACATGGTTTTGAGGATAGTGGCAGCAATTATGGCAAAAAAAATAAAATAAAAAATGCCCAATTGATGTGAGCTGTCAAAAATCCTATTTACAGCCACTGTTCTGCTGAGACTTCCTCTGGGACGGCCCCGGGGCGATAGACACTGCATGAACCATTGCTATCATACAACAATGATTCAATGGCTGTTTATCATATCAGCCTCATCCATCACAGGAGAGAGAGAGAGCGAGAGAGAGAATATTCAAACATACTGCCATTAACAGACGAGGAGAGATCATCCAAAAACAAGAGCACTCAGTTCAACTTGACTAACAGCTGTGTGTTTTTCCCAAAGTCCCAGGCTGTCTGCTCTGGAGATAGAGATTTATGGTGAAAAGAAAGAGAAAGTGAGAGTGAGGGAGAGAGATGGAGAGAGAGAGAGAGAGATCACCACAGCCCAAGTTTGTCATTAATTATTCAAGTACAGGGAGCCAAAGGACGACCTCAATATTTAAGTTCATGCATCAAGAGATCAGTGCACGCATCTTTCCCAATGTCCAGGACATCGAGGAACGGTCCTCCTCCTTATTTATTTATTCATCTAGCCTTAGAAAGGAGCTGCGTATTTATCGAGCGGTTCGGGACTGTGTCCCAGACTGAAGGGAAGAATGACGGATGTGCTGGCACTGCACGTTTGCAAAATCCATAACACAAAATTGTTTAATTTGGGACTGTGTTTTTAGACGCTCGGTAAAACAGCCCGAGGTTGTTTTTGTCTGAAGAATCTTATTAGCCTATGGTAATTTCAAACATGCATTAGCTTAATGCTGGATAACAATCGATCATATTAGCATTAAGGATTATAGGGAATTCAAAATTTCCATTTTGCTTATGAAAGTATGTAATGCATGTTCCTGAGCTTCAGAGGCAACCTCCGTTGTGTGGGGTGACACTGGAGACCTGATCTTCGCTTGGGTACTTTCCAAGCACAAATCACTTTTGTTGAAATTAGAGTCCCTCTTGTTTCTCTAGCTTTGACGTTCATGAATATTCACAGCATGCAAATATTGACTTTTCTCGCTGTGTTGGAAGCCTGTCTCGGAGTCCGATTACAGGTTTAGCTACTCAACGAAGAGGACGCAACACACTCCGGACTTTTAGCTGTCTTGCTTTTGAGGCTTTGCTGTCGAATATAATTGGGGCTTACAGTATACACCAAGTTCTCTTATAGATACGGGCTTACTGTACATAATAAACTAGCAACTCACTGTACAGTGTACAGCATATAAACTATACATGTAGATATAATTCTATGATTATTGTGCCAATTACTCTATTAGAAATGAGAAAATTGGGGTTTTCCGGATCATTTTTCAACATTGAATCTAAGAAACCATGCATTCAAACATTAAATGAGTGTATTAACCCCGACAACCAAAGTGTCTATGTCGACAGGCTTTTTTGTTTTTTTTTAGCATGAAATTATCAAAAACACAATGAGTGGTTCATGAGCATTAATGCTAATGACATTCTAATATTTTAAACAAAATAGTTTTTTACAATAATAATTTACTTTCAATCTATAATTTAGGTAGAAGTGCTGCACTGTCTTCAGTCAATATCACAATATCATTGAAAATAAAGGAAAAAAAAAAGAATGAGAGGACTTTGTTTTCTTCTTCTCGTGACCTTCAGGAAATTTGGACGATTCAAATTCCTGTTCAAAAACACGTGACTTGTGGAATGTCACGGGGGCGGGGAGGGAACAGGGTTGAGTGCATATTGTGACTATAATGTCTATTCTTCATCATCTATAATGGATGAGTCATGGAAAAGGATGGGGTTTTTTTAAGCCCGAGATGTTAAATGGATTCATACATCCTTGAAGAAATAATACTTTTTGAAGTAAAAAAAATATATTTCAAGTTAAAGTGTGGTTAGAGTGGTCTGGGACAAGTAAGAATGCTGTTTTATTAAAGTTTTCAAATTATTCACTGAAACATGCACATTGGTTGTTTTTTCCTTTACATTTGACACACATGGCATCTCTCTCTCTCTCTCTCTCTCTCTCTCTCTCTCTCTCTCTCTCTCTCTCTCTCTCAGATGTGTCCCTGATGTACTCAGCTCTCCTATTTCCATACAGTCTCATTGCTCAGATTAGCATCTTTACCCGGGTGCTTTCACACCAATTCACACGTTTATACTTCGATAGGTATCGTGTGACGTTCCAACAGGCGTGGAAGAAATACAGGGGAATTTCCCAGCATTCAGTAGAACTGACGAACTGAAGAAGGCTGTTAGATGAGTGGTGAGATTTTATAATGTTCTAGCTCCAAAGCAAGGTTCTCAAAGAGGGGTCCAGTAACCCATAGGGTTCCTTGAAGCATGACTAGGGTGTCCACAGTGGTTTAAATTTAGTTGCTTTGGTGGAAATTTCTACCTACCCTTCTCAAAGTTACTATGCCTTTAACTAATGTCAATTGGAATCTAAAAATACAATATTTAAATTATTAAACATTTCTACATAATATATTTTTTTCAGTATTTTAATTGGATTATGTTGGTGAAATAGACACTATGCTGAGGGGGGTCTATTTATTTATTTTATTTTTTAGCAGTTAAAGAGGTCCCATTTTTAGAACCTTCGTTTTTCATTCTAACCCAAGTTAAATGGCCTTGACTTACTGCTGCTAGAAAGAAACCAAAGTTTGGGTGTTCTCAATGTTAGCCAACTGCTACTTCTTCCCAAAGGATTGGTCCATTTGAGACTGGTCCTTCCTCTCTCTCTTTCTATTGACAGCATAAAATGGGCTCAAACGGAACTTGCTTACAGATGGTGAAATTATAAATGAAGTTGTCATGGGATGTACTGTCAGTGCCAAAACGTTGGGGAGCCATCGACAAATAATCCGCGGTGGAGAAAATAACTGCGTCCCCCGCTCATCGCTCATCATGCATGCTGCTGCTCTCTGTTATTAAACTTGTACTGAAATCCCAAAGAGCGATCACATTTATAAGATTGATCTGCTATTTACAGCTATATGTCTATAGCATTGAGTTATTTAACCATCTATTGGTACAAAGGGGACAGCTCTGAGGACAGATTTATGCTACATAGTGCAATAATGAATTTCAAAGACCAAGAAAAATATTGTATAGAATAGTCACATTATTATTATTATTATCATTTTTTTTTTTTGGTTGAGTACCGTACATAATTTTATTCGCAGTTTCTGAATGCCCTTGAATCCTAAAATGGTGTTATTGTTCAATTATTTATAGAGTTCTCCGTGCTTAATTTTTCACCCATTTATATTAGGATATATTTAAATATATCAGAAAAGGAGCCCCTTGAAATGTGATTTCGCTGTCACTCCTGAGATGCTGCATTTCTATTCGCACTGCAGTGCCTGTTGATGTGCCAGGCACTTCATCTCTGATTCCAATTACAGAGCATTCTGGGATATTCTTGTGTATGCTTGTCTATTGCATGCTTTCTATTCACAATTCTGACATCCAATTTCATTTCGCCTATTTGCTGTCGAGGCTCATCCATCCACGTCTATTGTTTCAGATGACCATATATATATATATATATATATATATATATATATATATATATATATATATATATATATATATATACACATACATACATATATAAAATATATAATATGTAATACATTGCTGGTCTACTACTACTACTACTACTACTACTACTACTCAGACAGCCAGTGGAGTCATCCTTCACAGGGTTTGTAATAGGGTTTGTCCTTACAGTGCCACAAGTAAAGATCTTACCTGAATCCTACTTTATACAGTAAAAAACAACATCAAAAAAATACCCTAAAAAAACACAACAAAGTGCATTTTCAATATAGACCTTTTACATATCGCTTATCTAATGTCCTTCATAGAAACCATGAAATGCTTCCTTGTGGCCAGCATCAGCTGCTCCTCAAACCATTTGAAATCCCTGACTGGTGCATGAGTCTATAACCATTTTCTAATTATAATTGTCATTAAAATGATTTGTAAAGTGTTAGATTTGACACTTAATTGTAGGCCTATTTTTCTCTTTCGACTGTACAAACACTGTAAGTGAATTTTTCCCACTGGCACCCCCCGATTTAATATAGTTAACTGATGTTAACTATGTACTTATTTAAAGTCAAACAAAACACTGATAGATTTTATTTTACACTAATGAAAACTAAGAGCTAAAACATTACTAATGTGAGGTGGGGGGAGAGGGCGTGGCTTCTAGAGGCTCTGTTAATTTCAGAGAGTTTAGTATACCAATTATCGTCAATTGTCAGTTATTATGGACCCATATATTATCTGCTGCTGTAATTTGGGAAGAAGGACTTTTTGTAGGATATCTCGTAACAGTGTGCAGAGTTTCTACGTGAAACGCGTGCATGTTGGCACGTCTGCTGTTATCCTGTGAGAAATATTACAAATGACTGTATTACAAATGTCTCTACAATTAATTCAGTTCAATTGTATTTGTGTAGCACTTTTTTTTACAATGGATATAGTCTCAAAGCAGCTTTACAGAAACATACAAACAGAGCATACAGATTTTAAATGTGTGAATTTATCCATAATGAGCGCGATGGTGGCGAGGGAAAAAACTCCCTAAGATGTTATGAGAAAGAAACCTTGAGAGGAACCGGACTCAGAAGGGAACCCGTCCTCATCTGGGTAACAACGGATAGTGTGAAAGTAAGAGAAAGTTCATTATGGTTTTAACATGAAGTCTGTTTTATTGAACTGAACCATTCTAATTGTTATCATTAAAGTACTCTATTATGTCATCCATTCATTTATGAGGTCATGCACTAATTTGTGTGGTTATACAACAGCAAATGCTAAATGACAAAGATTAGAAGTATTCAAGAGAGTGCAAAGGTTTGCATGCTTCTTGAATAAAAATCGACGAAATTATACTAGTAATACTTTTTTAACAGTCTAAACCAAATACAGAAATTACCAATTGAATGAACCCATTAAGGAATCTACAGTAATGACCCATAACTAAGCCTTATGCAAGACAGATGGATTTTTATCTCGTGATAATGCCATAATTTGATAATTTCTTTTCATTCATCCATCCATTCATTACTTGTGATAATGAAGGCACACTAAATGTCTTGGTATAAAAGATACATTTTATGTTCTCTTAATAATAACACAAGCAATAGCTATTCATAATTAATACAGACTTTTGCTTTTTTTGTGACGTAGAGGTGATGTCACGTTTCAAAGGTAGATACGGAAGCAAGCGCAGATCTTCAAACATTTAGTAAACAAACAGACAAAAAAACAAAGACACAATAACACGAGGCTAAATACTATGGCAAAACTAACCATCGACTCATGGGCAAAAGCACAGATAGATGATACGTAGGACGAGGAAGCGGTGCAAACGGTGGCTATATATATATATGAGTGCTCGTTAAACCAAAAACGTGATACAGGTGGTCATGTGACAATGATGTAATATAGTGCAGTGGCTGCTGGGAAATGAAGTCCAGTGTTCCCTCCTTGATATATGACAGGTAATATATATATATATATATATATATATATATATATATATATATATATATATATATATATACTGGATAGATACTTAACTATAGGGTCATATGATTGATAGCTAATAGTAAAGTTATTTAGTCGTTGAATAAAATGATGTATGCAAAAAACCTGTTACTCAGAATATGGATGGTTTTGGGACATCTTTATGGTACCTTGTATGGAGGGGTAAAAAAAACAATAAAGGTCAATTTTGTAAGCAAAAGGTAAAGATTCCGCAAGTCCGTCAAGCATATTTTACTTTCAAATACCTTAATAGTATGAGTGTTTTTCTGAACGTTTCCACACTGACTAACAGCACAACTGCCACCATTTGATTTTTAAGCATACTGTTGAGGTATCTGCTCTCATATCACTACATTTCATTTTTGATTGTATCTTGGAGTCCCTGGACGCACCTTTCTCTCAACAGTTAATTGAAAATAACCAGCGTCTGTGAGATACGATACAAATGCAGTACGTCTTAGCTCGCTACAGGGCGCCATCACTTTTCAAGCTTGAGTGAGAGGGATAAATCACCCAGGGGAAAGTGACCACCATCTGGCAGACAACGACCCTGTCCTCAAAACTCCTCATCCTCATCATTCTGCATGCTGACGCTGTCACTTATTATACCCCCTGCAGAGTTCTAGACAAGTTTTATACAGAGTTATCCAGTACATATGCTGTATGGTGTCTCATTTTCATACAGAGATCCATAAAAACACTAAAATAAAAATAACACACTTGTCTTTTAGATGAAGCAGGGGCATAGTGGACAAGTTGCTTCAGTCTACATTAGTGTCCAGGTATTGAAATTAGAAGTACATCTAAAAGCGTGCTGGATAAGGAAAATAATCAACAATGTGAAACTAAGTTACTATTACCCCGCTTGTCTTGTCCTGACGTGTTTTATTCCTATTATAATACAGAAAATTGCCAGCGATTGGAGATTATTTACTAAAGTACAACACAGCATGCTTTTTATCCATTTATAGTTACATTCAATGTTGTAAAACGTCTGTGAACAACGTAGCTCATGTTATCACGTATAGCAGCTATAAACAGTTGTTCTATCACCAACAGTTCTTTCTTTTCTCTCGCTAATAAGAGTTACCGTGTTACCAAGAAACTGGAAAGCGGAACATTTCGTGTGGAGAAATGTTTTTTTTTTTTTTTACACAGCTAGACGACTGGAGACTCCATACAGAAAGTTTCACCGTTTATTAAATACCAACACATTTTTATCATTAGTCTTAAATGATGTGGATTGCGTGTTAATATGATACCTGCTATTTGAATTTGAACACAGCCAGCACTATCGTCGAAACTCGTCCTATAGAAAATGATTCAGCACCCTTCTGAGCAATCAGGACGGATAAAGGGTGATTGATAATTGCAGAAAAAACATAACATACGAATCGGTTGCTCCTTCTCACGGTGCTAATTGATATGGGGTGCAGTGAGACAGATTCATTAAAGCATTAAATGAAGTCATAACACAGGGCCTGAGAAATGCGAGAGTACCGAAAGGTCAACGAAAGAAGAAGGAGTGCATTAAACCGAGGCATTAGTGACAGGTGAGCCCTCCCTTTATGATAATGCCTCCTCTCTGATTACGGCTTTGACCTTCCGCAGTTCTGCCGTGAGCCGAGGTCTTCATTACGCTCTGATTAGCTGCTGCCAGAGTCGCTCACGGAGCTTATAACTTCAGACTGAACCAGGGTCAGAATAACGACAGGCTTTACGGTGTATACCGGTCTATCGGAACGGCGGAGAAGGAGATGCATTTATCTCGCCTCAGGAAACCTCTTGGCTTTCCCTCCGGCCGTTTGGCGTCACTTGACAGGCACCGGGCCATCTCCATTACTGATGAGCTCTGGGCCAAGGCCAGTGTGTGATTTACAGCAAGAGCTACAGCATGCCTATTTGTTAACATGGCCATTAATGTAACTCTGTGTGTGCAAGACCATTTCTCTGTTCAGGGTGGAGAACTTGGCTGTATGGATTACTGAAAATAAACACAATTTAAAGCAATAAACAAGGGGCAAATGTGGGGTGAAACTAAATTTACAATACTGTTTGGATTTGTGAGAACATCAGGCGGGTGATAATTTAAAAAGAACACACACACCCCGTTTACAATTAATTTACTTTATACCACAGTGCTCAGAAGGTGTTGATTAATTTCCTATAACAGTGGCTCAGACAGTAGTCTCGAGGGTTTACATCAATGCCCTTGTTTTAAAAATGTTTTCATTTCTATAGCAGCGACTTACACAGGAACTTGTATGGCAGACTCTTTGTAGTATAAGGAAGAACACACAACAAAATCATATACAGTACGCTGTTACGGTGTGGTACATTATTATTTTTGTATAACAGCAGGGTCCGAAGTGTGTCATTCCACTAATAGCACAGCGATTTGCCAACCATTAATGTTTAATTTATTAATGAACGACAAGTCATGCTTTGTATACTGTATATCAGGCTTTATAGATAGATTTAATGTTAATGGATAATTATCATTCGAATTGTGCAACGGTGGATGTGCAACAATGTGCAATGGACACGGATGTGGATGTGCAATGGTATCATATAGTCAAAAATAACTATACTGTCCAATTACTGCATTTTCCAGACAATAAGTTGCAGAGATTTATTTATTTGTTTGTTTGTTTATTTATTTATTTTTTGGCCACATAGACACAATGTAAAAGTTATGTCTTCCAGAAAGGAATTAGAGTTGTGAAAAGTATTTATTTATTTATTTATTTGGTTTTGTTTTTGTCATGTTGAAGTTAAAGCCCCTTCTTTTTTCTTTTTTTTCTCCAGTTGCATAAGAAAATAGTAGTTTTGTATTTTTGCCTATTAAAAAAAAAAAATTGGAAATAAATGAATTGTTGCCATATGGCAACACAATGCAGTAAAGGGTTTAAAGAAAGTATAAAAGTGTGAAATTCCAGATCCGTCATTGGCAGCGCTTACCCAACATGCTGCCTCTTCTAAATTCGATCACCTGTTACTCATTTCCAAAGCTCGTCAAATTCTGTTAAAAAGATCATTTATTTAGTCTCCCTTTCTTCCTTCCTTAGATTCTGTGCTTTCCCGTTGTATTGCTTTGTGTTTGCACTGTCAGCTTGCAGTATTCGGTGTCCATGTTTACCGTGTCTACACTCTTAGCCTTAGATTAGCTTGCTTTACATCATTAGTAAGAGCACAGCCCCTTATTTCAGCTCACCATATCTTGTTTTGTTATTAGCATTAGCCTAAATTAGCCCAGTGCTCCCACTGGTTAATGCTTGGCTAATTCTTTGTAAGTGCCTCATTCACCACAGCATTAACTTAACCCTTGTGTTTAAATGATCAAAGCTGCTTGTGTGTTCATTGCTAGGGGTGTGTTTGTACTATATATAACACATCAAAAGACACGGTGTGCTCCTGTTTTTCCTCGGTGTCAGGTGTGCTATTGTCTGAGTCAATCAGTACGTGTGAAGTGCTGTTAGGCTTTTCATCTAATCATTTTTCCCACCTCTTGCTTTTTATGTCTTTGGGAGAGACTAGGATGAGGAGCACACCAAGGACGCGGTGTAGACTCAGATGATGCCTGAGGCCTAATGCATGCTAGCATGATAAATTTGAAAAGACATCTTTTCTGAGTTTTAGACCACCAATGCGTCATTTTTTTTTGACTGTGGACCAATCTGAAGACACATATTTAAAGATTTTTTTTTTTCTAAATACACTGTAATATGATTGTCATGTGATCTTGACTATTCCAAGATGGTTGATGCTGCTGTCTGTGTTAAGGATTTTAATATTATGTTTTGGTAACTTTATAAAGTATTGTAGCAAATCCATTTTTCACAACAACTGGGAACTCAGAATTTTCTAACTTGGGACCTCCTAATTTCCCACATGAATGTGTTCATTCAAACTCAGCGGTCTGAAATCGAAAATAAAATGCATCCTTCTGTCTTCCATCACTGTCTACAAAAACTGGAATAAATAAATTGTTAGTTAGCATTTAACTTATTTCTAAACTGGATGTGATAATTCAATGTTAATGGCACCAAAGATTACATGAAAAAAAACAGTTTAATAATAATAAAAAAAATCTTGCAGAAAGCGAATAAACAATTCAGTGATGAAAGCATCACCCAGTTTTAGTGATTTAAAATATAAGCAGAAACTCGAAATACTACTTTGAAATCTTAAACCACACTGTTGCTTCTTGTGCTTCACACAAGTTTCTCTCAACCAACTCCAACTTTCCGAGTAGGAATTATGAGAAAAAAATGATTTTTTTCGACTGGGAAGTCGAAAATTTCCCACTTCCCACTTAGTCATGAACACAGCATTACATGTTTTTGGTTTTCCTGTCTCCGCCCCGTCCCCGCTAATTGGTTTGCTTCCTTATTGTATTTACCTGTTCAGCGTTTATAGCTTTCCTGCTCCTGTGTCAAGTTGCAAAGTCTAGTAATTGTTAACACAGGTATTCTCAGGTTCCTTGTTTCCTGGTTGTACTTCCTGCTTTTCAATTGTGAAATTACTATATCACAATGAAAGGACTATAATTACTAGATTCACTCTAATAAACCGGATGCTGAGTTTACGCGCCTACGTCCTGTCTCAACTATCCATCCATCTTCTACACCGCTTTATCCTTTTGAGGGTCGCGGGGAAACCTGGAGCCTATCCCAGGGAGCATGGGGCACAAGGTGGGGTACACCCTGGACAGTACCAATCCATTACAGGGCACAATCACATACACACTCACACACCCATTACAGACACTTTGGACATGCCCATCAGCCTACCATGCATGTCTTTGGACTGGGGGAGGAAACCGGAATACCCGGAGGAAACCCCCGCAGCACAGGGAGAACGGGGGTGGGAATCGAACCCCCGATCCTGGAGGCGTGAGGCGAACGTGCTAACCACTAAGCCAACTAAACAAAATGGTCGACGGTTATAGGCGGATCAAATATTAAATGTGTATGCCCATGATGTTTTCTTTTCATTCGTTTTTTTTTTATTTTTATGGTAGGTGTGTTCAAATCCCAGCACCGCCAAGCTGCTCAGTTATCTCGGTTACTGTACCCTGTCTCGATTCGAAGTCTCTTTGGATAAAAGCATCAGCCAAATGTGCAAAATATAACTGTGAAATGAACAGGATGTATCAAGCGTTAAAACCCAGCATTCTGAGAATGACCCTTATTTATTGAGGACTTGCTCAACATAGCAACACTCATCACTAAACAAACCTCCAGAACGTATTAATTACCACACTGTCCTTCATGAAGCTTCGTCTTACTGTCTAGGGTCTCCAGAGATATGAAAGCTATGATGGGGGACAAATTATTCCAGAAATACAGTACGTGTGTCCTCTCTCAGAGTTGATTTATTAATAAATACAGCAAGGACGTGCATGGAAAGAAAATACCATGTCTGATATTTCTGTACGTCTGTTAGCGATATATTAACACTGGTGATGGATTCTCCCTCGTCCCTTCTTGTCGTCACTGTGTCTTCACACTGTCTTAATCTGGTCAGTGTGTGTGTGTGTGTGTGTGTGTGTGTGTGTGTGTGTGTGTGCTATTTCTGGTGTCCACAGGTACAATGTTTTATTGATACAATCTAACACAGTTGAGGTATGGGGTGGACAACACAGTGCTGCCATTTGACATTTGTGTCCTCTGTTATAAGAAAATTTTCAAAGCCATGCTTAACATTTCATTCTCAAGACAAATTGGAGTGTATGTGTGAGCAACACAGGGATAAAGAGAGAGAGAGAGAGAGAGAGAGAGAGAGAGAGAGAGAGTGAGAGGAGACTTACATACCCTTAATCTGCAAACTCTCCGGGATCCCATCCTGCTGGAACAAGAACAGAGAGAGACAGAAAGTCATAAAGACGTCACATAGCGTAGTGCTTACCAGACAGCTTGTCGTTGGATCTCTAACAAGTCACAACCACGCAATCGACACCTCAATGTGTCACATGCTTTACACACCTCAGGGACGTAAGCCTGCTGAGACATGTCCTCCTGCACTGTCTTGTTGTTAAAAAAAATAAATAAATAAAAATGAATGCCCGCAGCAACAATCATGTTCTCAGAGACGTGTGTTTATTGGTTCCGCATCAACGTTTGCTTTTTTCTCCAGGGGTAATAATTTCACATTTATGGCACATGCAGTGAGATTAAACTTGGCCTATAAATATTTCCTGTCCTCTTAGTTTGCTGTCTCATCATATGAACACTTCTTGACATTTGCAAACACTATACAGCGCCTTTACAGAGTTATTGGCACCTGTCAAGAAAATAAAGTAGAACGCTGTGTGTGTCGACGGGAAAGCCTCAACCGCCGACGAGTCTATTCGTCCCTGTTAATAATTTCTATGTTCAAATATACTTCAAACAGGAAGGAATCTATGGAAGCAAAACTGTACTTGACATTGCCGTGACCTTGATCCCGTTTCAATCAATTCCGTAATCGAATTGGCTCATCTGCTGGTTACACTGATTATTCCATATAAATCCTAGAAATATTCCTGACGTATCAAGCTATTTTTACGCAGAGGTTAGTACCGAGCAAAAGTAGTCCAAGAAGGGACAACTGGTTAACCGGTGACAGGGTTATGGGCACCCGATTCTTAAAGATGCCCGTCTGGTCCGATAGCACCAGATACCACAGCACACCTTTAGAGGACTTGTCGAATCCATGCTGTTTTGGTGGTACAAGGAGGACCTACACGATATTCGGCAGGTGGTTTTAATGTTATGGCTGATTGGTGCATCTAAATCTAGTTGTTAGAACAAAGATAAGTAGTTTATCCGAGTGCAAAATGTAATCTTTATATATATATATATATATATATATATATATATATATATATATATATATATATATATATATATATATGTAATGTATATATTTTATACATCCATGTTAGCTCGTTATCTGGCCTATTCGGCAGATTTATAGCCAGTACTGCATCACTCTCTGATATCCATACAGCATGTTTGACAAGACAACCTCTGAGATTAAAATCCATTTCTAAAGGTTAACAGACGCCTCTATAAGTCCTTTCACAATCACCGTGGGAGACAAAAAGGCAAATGTTACATGCCAATTTAATACACGGCCATTTCAAATAGCAGCACTGTCAATTTTATTGCTGTGAGGAAATCTTTGTCTCTTTCAGTATTTCATGTATACTAACCACTGCTGGATGGTCTGAGAATTAGAAGAAGCCGAATTATTGCGGACGGTATTCTCTATTAAAGCCTGGAAGCTGCCAACCATGAATAGACATGACGGTGGCATGAATATTTGATTCTCTCCTACTCTGCGAAGATTCATTTTTTTTCCCCGGATGTAGTGTTCCGGACGTGTGAGGAGGATTCATATTTTTTTGATTCCCTCTTTTTCTTTGCTCCTTGTAGGGGAGCATAATAGAGTCGATGCATAATGCAGGGAGCCTAGAGCTGTTAATAAAGTATTCCTACAAAGTGGAAAAAAGAGAGAGCGATCCATCATGTCGAGTAGACAGGAAGTTGGAGTGTACGAATATGCATGTGTGTGTGTGTGTGTGTGTGTCGTATGAAGGATAAAAAAGGTCAGAAGTGGCTGATTTGGTTGAAAAGAAAATCCTTTTATTCTTTAGATACTGTAGATTATTTAATTGCGTATGATGTAAGGCTTAGAACTTGGATCGGGTTTGTCGTGGAGCGTTTTCCCAGTGGTCAGTGTGACTTAAAATGGCCACCTAGACATAGACATACACGTCTTAAACTTTATCTCTCCTACCAGTCCTCTCTCTTTCTTTCTCTCTCTCTCTCGTTCAACATTGCAGTGTTCGAGGTGGCAGTTTATGAGGCACAGCTTCCTTGCTCTTCTCTTTCCCTCTATCTCCACCTGTCTTTTCACTGTCATCAATGATAAGACATCATTGGCATTAAAAAAAAAAAATAATAATAAAAAAAATTAAAAAATAACAATTTGTCACATAAGAAACAGCACGTTAATTACTCTCCATAGGCGGTGGTTTGACATTCGGTTATCTCAAAGGATGTATTCGAACCCAGGCTGGTTTTCCTGCATGTACATTCATCCCGGTTCTTTTGTGATGTTCTTTAAAAAAAAAAAAAAAATGCTGTCTGTCCATCTGTCAAAAGAAAGCGATTAACTTTCACGAATTCATTTGCAGATATGAATAAATGCAATTTCTTCCTGCTAAAGACACCTGCTAAGCCCAAATCCTCTCCCTAAACCCACACTGCCCTCCCTGTCATTCTCTGCTCGTGTTAAATTTAACATTCAGTTTTTTTGTTGTTTTTTTTTTATCTGAAAGCTGGTCTATTACGTAATATATTACTTCCATGCTAATGGAGAAAGAGATCTAAAACAAAACTATGGAATGTCTGATCATCTTTTTTTGCAAATGAATGTAGAAGTAATACCCTAAAATAAAGGGTTGCCATTTAAAATAAAGTATGAACTCGAACCTTTTAGGAAGATGGAACCATTTACCAGCAACAACAACAACAACAAAAAAATCCCTGATGTGCGTTAATGCCCGTTTTGTTGTTTTGAGTGCTCACGGTCACAGAGGATACAAATAACCGTGCCTCGCCAAGCAAACATTTAAAAAAAAACAACAAAACAAACCTCTGCAATTTCATCTGTAATTGCTGATTGTTGTCATGACAACAGACCTGAATCACAAGCATGACAACGTTACAAAAATGTATATATTGATATATAATATTGATATACGGAATTTTACTCAATCCAGCGTTTGATTATATTGAGCTTATACATGCAGATGAAAACAGCTGAAAGCAAAGAGAGACAGGTCTTTTTTTTTTTTTTTTTTTTTTTAGCTTAAAGTACGAGTAGTTTGTTATTTATTTCCCCTGACCTTTCGATATTTTTTTTTTAATGAATATATGAAGTTTTTATTTTTCTATTTCCGAGACGGATTTATGAAGTTATGACCTTCTTGTATTTGTGTACGTGGGTGTTACTGCTATATTCCACTACTGTTTATAGTCAGGGTATGGGTTGAGGTGTGAATTCATGTGCTGGCATTTATTTATTAAGTCCAGGTTTACAAAATTCATTAACATTATGCAAAGCTCAAAATCAGAAAACAGCCCTTGGCCAAGATTCAGGCAGGTTAAAATGTCAGGTAGATGGTAATGTCAGGTAGAAAAACAAACATTTGGCAAGAACTATGGCAGGAGTTAGCAAAAACGTGTAAAACAAACATTTCTTTCTTTTTTCTCCTTCAGAGGACGTGAGGAAACGTAATGAGAACAAAATATTTGCATATTTGATAAACATTGTTTCATATAGGACTATAGGTCTGCAGTCCGGTCTCAAGCCATTTTCTGTACTGAAATGGATTTGTCTCAGACTTTTCAGCATTAGTTCTCGATACTAAACCTAGCTTAATCATTGGCACAATGCACAAATGAAGCTGAAGTAGACAGCCTCAAAAGTATTTGATGGGTTGAGGTCTTCAGCTTGACTCATTTGAACTTGACTTGATATTGACCCCTTAAGACTTGGTTTTGACTCAATCTCATCTAGTCCTGGTCTTGGACATGTCTGACACTGTGACAATAGCATTCTTGACTACAGCGCTAGTGCCAAAAAAGCAATCCTTTTGAAAAAGAAGACGCAATCGACATATATTTATGAAGTTAAGAATGAGAATATAAAATAATGCTAGTTTTGCTAACCTGCTATAGAATTAGTATTTATACACACATCTATTAGCAATTAATTACTGCGTGCCCCCCCCCCCCCCCCCCCCCCAAGGGGAATGCTGTACTCCATCATTATTTATTTGATCATGTTTGATCATGTTTATTTCTTTTAGTTTCATTCAACCAATTGGCAAAGCCGAGTCAACATTGATCCGTGAACACAAATTAAACCCTTGCCAATAATTAATTAGCTGACAAGCCTAATTTGGCTTCCTGAAACAAGACTCTCAGGGAGAAATTGATGAAGTTCCACCTGCAGGAAACCGGCAGAACCTTGCCCTGTTTTTGTTAAATCTCTCTAAGTCTGAAACAGAGGTTTTGTTCCCTCAAGGAGACATAAACAGGCTTAGTTTCATCGGATCAGCTGTGACAAAGAGAACGCCTCTTTGCCCCGAGCCCGTGGCCTGCCTTAGTGCCTCCACCAGAGTTTAATTGATCCATTATATAATGTGAGGTTCCCCTCTGTGAGAGAAACATGGGAAACAGGAAGAGCTCGTTAGGAAAACAAAAGGCCTGTCTCGACACCTTGATTGTGTGTGATTGAGTGCACACACAATATCAACCCCCCTGCTGTTGGAGTCAGTCAATAAATGTGCAATTACGCAACGGCACTGGGTGGCACCATGTTGATTGTGGATAGAAGGTTCGAGCTTACTGCCTACGACTCAACCCTGTACACTTTGTTACATCTAACACTGATCTAGTATGTGGTAATATGTGTTTGGTGTCAAATCCACTGAAAAGGGCTGCGCTATAAAGCCTAGCTTCCCCAGAAGCATAGAAATCAAAAGCTTGCTCGAAGTGCTGTTGACTTGCTCAGTAATTAGCTTCATATTCGCTGAGGCAGTGCTCTCATATTGTTAAGAGAGGCCTAATAGAACAGGAAAGATCGATACCTTGTGTCGGAATCTAACAAGCGGTCGATAGTCCAGAGGAGTGAGTGTATCCATGCTGGGCCGAGCGTCTGCAGTGAGGACGCTGCTGAAGAGCAGGATGGCCATCCAGTAACTTCCGGAGCCTCTCATTGGCTCTTTCCTGTGGGAAAAAAAAATGCAAATAAATCAAAACAATGGCAGATTTGGGGTCTCTAATGCACTCTGAGTTCAATCGCTGTTTAGTTTGGGATGGTACATCAGGATTGAGGTGATTAGAGCAGACAATAGGAACTGCCAATCTGCAGCGGCTTTAAACTAATGCTGTCAGTATAAAACCCACATGCAAGATTTAATCTATCTCAAATTAATTAAGGAAACAGAAGCCTTGTAAAAGAAAGAAAGATTAAAAGGAAGTGAAAAGGGTGATACATAACCCAGTCTCAGAAGAAACATCTGCAACGTCTTCTATCCCTTTACTACATGGTGTTGCCATATGGCAACAATTAATTTAATCTGATAATGATAAATCTCGAAATTTTGGATAGGCATTCATACAGAACTACTTTTTTCCTATGTAACTGGACAAGTGGACGCTTGAACTTTGACATAACAGAAAATGTCATCTCAGATGACCAGGAAGTGCTGTTTGGACTTCCTTTTCTGCAGTCACACGGCATGGTGAAGTTCATCCTCGGAGGGCTCTCAAAACTGTATACATATTTCAACATTGAGGCAAAAACTACTTCAAGGAAATAGATATAACATTTATTTTTTCTCATTTAAACAAGTTTATATATCTTGAGTATTTTATTAAATGGTAAAACGTTATTGTTGCCATATGGCAACAAAATGTAATAATGGAACTGTCTTACAGTATGTGCATTCAAGAACTGAAACGTGCAAAAAGAAAAAAGACACGAATTGTTTTTTTTCACATTTAAAGTAAGAAAGACTGTTGTCATCTCAGAATTTTGCAATTGTACCTTATTTTCTCATTTTTATGTTTCAAGAGAAATAATAAAGAATTCAAGAAAAAGAATATATATACAATGCTTTACCCAAAACATGCTTGGATCTAATTTTATATATATATATATATATATATATATATATATATATATATATATATATATATATATATATATATATATATATATATATATATAATGTGTATATATATATATATACCTGAACTAATTCAAGTCATAGAATTTTATTTTTTATTTTTTTTACATTTTTTAAATGTAAATGTAATAATTCATGCAGTAGAGGGATATTGAAGATTACTGCTCTGTCACAAGCACAAACTAATCAAACTTTGACTTCACTGCTCTGTAGGTCACCTTCTGCACTAACATAATTTAACCATGGCACATCTCCACTATGCCTTTTACATAATAACGGTAGGAAATAAATATTGACATTGACATCACTTCTAAAAACGTCGAGCATCGCACACTTCGTGTGTAATTTTGCGCTTTTCATGACATGCATTTAGACTTCGGAGGTGCTGTATATGTATGCAAAGTAAATAATATATTATCAAGTAATATAATAACGCCATCAGAAGTCAGGTAATAAGTTGAATGAAGTCAACCTGAGTGCAACGAAAGTGTCACATGATCTCATTATAAATACATCTACACCGGGAAGGCCCAGGGGTTTGTCAGAGGACATATCAAAATAAACTGCATCATTAAAAAAAATATATCGATACATAAATAAACAAGCAAGAAACTACAGAAAAATCATTCATTAAGAATAAGTGAAGGATATGACACAACTGTGACTCTGGCTATGTACAGAGGTCATTATTTAAAATAAATAATAATAATTTAAAAAAAAAGCAATCACGCGACCAGAAGCATGTAGACTCCGCAAACATGGACGAAGCTACTTTGGTCTGATGAAATGAAAAGGTTCCTTTTGGTCCTTGGTACAAAGTGTGAGTTTTGGTGGAAAGTCAACACTGTTCATTGCATCCCCACAGTGAAGCATGGTGGTGGCGGCATCATGTTGTGCAGACGCTGTTTATCAGCAGAGACTCGGAAACCGGTCAATGGACACAGCCGAATACGTGACAATCCTAGAAGAAATGCTGTACCAGTCTGTTACAGACTCACAAGAATCTCTAGAATTGATGAGAAAGTTTGTTGATTGGAGATGGATGGCAGAGAGAGAGAGAGAGAGAGAGAGGAGAATTAACTCAAATAATCACTCAACCGTGGTGAGTAGAAAAGCATCTCAGAATGCACAACTGAATGTTAACGTTGAGGTGGATGGGCTAAACAGCAGACCAACACACCAGGTTTCATTCTTTCAGCCAGGAACAGGAATCTGAGGCGACACTGGGAACAGCCCCACCCAAACTAGACAGTTGACGACTGGGAAAACAAAACCCTTATGCTGTTTTTCCAATCTTCAACGGTCCACGTTTAGTAAGTCCGAGATCACGTTTTTTTTTTCTCCGTCCTGATATACGATCTGGAAATGAACCGAATCTCTCGGCGTCTATCTGTAGGATTTTATGTATTACTCTGCTGCCACACGATTCTAGCCGTTCCTATTAAAGTGGTACAGACGAACCAGGAAGTCATTATACACAAAGTAACTCCAAGTAACTCCAAGTAATGTTGGACTAGAAAAGCTTTATATCTTGAATTGCAAATCTAAAATAAGAAGTTGGCTCCAAAAGCTCTTGTGCTAAGCAGAACAGCAGTGTCACCTGGCAGGTGTATCGGGATGTTTAAATAGCGTCTGTTTCTAGGTCAGAAGAGTTTGCTTTGTTATAAGTTGCCCCTCTGTGTTGCTTTATTATGAGTTGTCTCTCAGTTTAATAAGCACGAGTCTTTCATTGCTCTTCCTAGCTCTAAGCTCTTCAGCGCTGTGATAATTGTTTTCGTTTCAGTGATTCATTATTCATGCGTCTTCGTGTATTTCCGGCATGGAAAAAAAAGAAACCCAATCATTTGAAAGTAAACAGCTTAACTAGCAGTGTGTAGTACCAATAAATTCCATCACATGCGATCCACTTGTCATATAAATATATGAACAGCCTGATGAATATTTGTTCATGCTTTAGATGGAAATCCAATTCATCACGGTCTTGTCATGTTGAGCTAGTTAAGTTGTGTGCGTTGCTTATCTCTGATCTTCAGAAAGGCAGAATCTGAGCCCCCTGTGTCTGTCCAAGTTTAGGATTCAGTCAGCATATTTCAGACTCTGTTGGCGCATGCGCTCGGGGGAAATGACTGGCACGGAAAAGGAAGGGGAGAGTAGGGCGAAGGAACAGGGATGGGGAAGAGGACACGAATGAAAAGCTGTTACTCTGACTATAGGGGCAGTCATCATAACTTCACCTGGTGGCCATAAATCGGTCGTGGCAGGGTAAAGCGCTTTGGCATTGACTTTTAAATGAGACATATCTATCACCCAAGATGTACACGTGGAATCACATGCTGACAGGATCCAAGCAGGCATTGCAGCCCCAGGCTAGGGTTTTTTTTTTTCTAAGAGCGCTCAGCCCAGAGCAAATGCTCAGAATGGAACATCATACTGTGTAAGAAAGATCAGAACACCAGTGTTCAGAAATCTTCCAAGACATGCAATGAGTTTTATCAAGATCTAATGAAACCCGTATCGTTTTCCAAACAGGATGTTTCTACTTTACGTCTCCGTTAAGAAGTCGAGAACTAGCTGAGATGAAGTCTTAAGAAGGTCAGCGTTGAGTCCAAATGAGATCGAGATCAAGTCAAGATCGAGTCCAAAAACCATCAAATCCTTGCTGAGAATTAGCTAGAATACTACAGAATCATTCTATACAATAGATTTAGAAGACAACACAAACGTTATTATTTACCAAGACCATATGTAGCAAGAACAATGCCCAAGACCAAGCCAGCACAGAAAACGTCTTGACAAGGCTACAGCCGTAACAGGATTATAATTATTGAGGCAATATATAAGGAATAAATCTTAACACGATGTGCTGCTATAGAAAAATAATCAGTGTTACCGTCATTAGAGTTGTGTTCTTCATATACCATGGCAAATTTTAGTTCAAATTCCATCCATCCATCCATCTTATCCTACACAGGGTTGCAGCGAAGCCTGGAGCCTATCCGAGGGAACTCTGGGCACAAGGCAGGAGACACTCTGGACGGGGTGTCAACGCATTGCGGTTCACAATATATTCACACACTATCAGCCTACAATACATGTCTTTGGACTGGGGGAAGAAACCGAAGTACTCAGAGGAAACCCACTAAGCATGGAGAGAACATGCAAACTCTGCACACACAGGGCAGAGGTGGGATTCGAACCCTGTAGGTGTAAGCGAGGTGCTAACCAGAGTAGAATTAACCACTAAGCCAGCATGCCTCTCAACAACACTTTTTTCTATTAATTACAGAATGACACATCGTACGTATTATTTGTTTTGGTTACATTTACTGTTGTGGAACATCCATGAGACAAGTTAATTATGTGAGATAGTTACGTGTATGTGATCATTTATGTGATAGCAGCTAACGGTCGTCCCACCAAACTGAAACAAATATGTCATTTGAGTTTCCCTTTCCTTGCTATAAATATATCGGCTGATTGATTTTTGCTGCAAGCCAGGAGCAGTTCAGACCGAACACCGGCAGCATTTGCATGGCTAAAGAAACAATTAACTGGAATGAGAATGGACGTGATATTGCAATAAAATAATTAGACGCTTGCAGTGAGTAATTTGTTGCTGTGTCGAGTTCGTTTAGGTTAACATCAACACAAATGTAAGCTGATGGGAAACAAATAAGGCTGTTGCGTCTGCTTTGAGCTATCTCTTTTTGCCACAACTTTTATTCCCGACTTTACGCACAAGCGAGGTTTGTTCTGGGAAAAATGATGAGGTGAAACATTTCACGGTAATGTTTAGACAAACGGATGAAGTGGAGGACTTTAGGAAATAGTTTATTTTGTTTAAAGATCTTATGTGCGTTTTTTTTTTTTTTTCTTCTTCCATTTAGTACTGCCTTTCAGAAGCTGCATAAGATATTTACATGTTTTAGAGAAGACAAAATAATAACAATTTACACAGATTATCCTATTCAAAAGTTTACACCCCCCTGGTTCTTAATGTATTGTGTTGCCTTCTTGGGGCGGCTGTGGTTCAGGTGGTAGAGCGGGTTATCTACTAATCGTACGGTTGGCGGTTCGATTCCCGGCCCACGTGACTCCACATACCGAGGTGTCCTTGGGCAAGACGCTGAACCCCAAGTTGCTCTCGATGGCAAGTTAGCGCCTTGCATGGCAGCTCTGCTACCATTGGTGTGTGAGTGTGTGAAAGGGTGAATGAGACACAGTGTAAAGCGCTTTGGATAAAAGCGCTATATAAGTGCGCCTTCTACCATTGAGCATCAGTGAACGGTCGCACCTTGTGTAATAGTCGTGTATGAGACGAGTCTCTCAGTCGTCCTCGGTGTGAAAAGATGGATCTCGACATCACATAGCCGCTGTTAAAAGGAAAGGACTCAAATATACAGAAGATGCTGGAAAAGTAAAGAATGTGCAGGACCTGGAGGATTTTCCTGAAGAACAGTAGGCGGTTTAACTGCTCAGGACGAACAAGGGACTCTATCACAAAACATAAACACATCATGTCGTCGATCATCCAGGTAACGACGCGCGGTATTAAGAATCGAGCGTGTGTAAACTTTTAAACGGGTTCATTTGTGTAAATTCAGTTATTATCGTGTCTTGTGGACTATATGTAAAGATCTGTTATGTGAAATAGCTTATTCAGGGCAGGACTAAATAAACAACTAAATGAGATTTTTATTATCCCTTTTGTTTAAAAAAAAAGAAAAAAGGATGAGCATTTTGCAGCTTCTTCAACGCATATGTAAACATATGACCTCAACTGTATAGGACGATGATATGAAAATGAAGATAGACACATAATTAAAGAAATTTACTACGGTCTGCTAACGTCTTCAATCAGAAAATGGGGTGGGAGAAGGATTTTTTTCCCCGATCCATTAGGATGTTTTATTTACTTTTCACCATTGCCACTAGCGTATTTCTGCCTGCTCTGTGAGTTTCATGTCATCCTGTTCCTCGTCCTATTAGTATCTTTTAGATGAGCATTGAGGCAGCGGTCACCACACTCTGAGATATTCATTTCAGTTTTCTGACAGTACCAGAACTTTGTCTTCAGCTGTCTTTGGTGGCAATGGCACTTAATTAGCTGCCAGTGAGTATGTCTTCCAGGTCAACCCAGTCAGTGAACTCCAATTCCGGACATACGACGATGCCTACAAACATGTGTGCCCTGGACTACACTCCCCAGAGGTAACACACTCTGCCTTGTTCACAGTCGCTAGACTTTTGATCGATCACACCTGCTCACAATCAGTTCAATTCAATTCAATCTGATCTGTGCAGCGCTTTTTACAACGGACATTGTCTCAAAGCAGCTTCACAGAAGCATATACACACAGGATAGAGATTTTAAGTGTGTGAATTTATCCCTATTGAGCGAGCCGTTGGCGACGGTTGCGAGGAAAAACTCCCTAAGATGTTAAGAGGAAGAAACCTTGAGAGGAACCGAACTCAGAAGGGAACCCGTCCTCATCTGCGTAACAACAGATAGTGTGAAAGTAAAGGAAAGTTCAGTGTGGTTTAATATCACACGCACACAAGCACTCTTTAAAAGAGGCTTTCACTCATCCACAGTTTGCGAATTATATGCTCAGTTTGTTCTGTATTCCTGATGTCTGTTTTGCTGTGTTTGCTGACCTGGAGTGAATTTTGTTAGTTTCCCTCTTTCTCGTTTTTGCCTTTGCCCAGTTTGTCCTGTTTGTTGATTGCCTGACTTGCCTGTTTTCTGACCCTCAACTTGCCTATCGATTGGAATTTTCCTGCACTTCTTTCCTTGAAGAAAAACTTAACTGTGATCGCATCTGTTCCAAGAAACTCATCACCAAAAAAGAGCAAAATTGGGCTGAAATACATACAAGAAACTGTTTTTTTTTTTTTTTTTTTTTTTTTTAAATTTCTATGAATGAGTTTGAGCATGAATGTAAAAATAAATAAATAAATAAATAAATAAACACAATTCAGATTCAAATTTATGAAACTAGCAGGTGTAAGCAATAATCTTGCTGCTTCTTCGTATTTTGACAGTGACATCCGGTGAAATGAGAAATAATGGGTTACCAGTTTAAACTTTCTATCATCAAACTACCTAAATGTATGTAAATATGAAGGAAAAAAATAAAAAAAAACCCAGACCATTCTTTTCGTGTACATTTGAAACTTAATCCACTCCACTCCACTGTGATCGAACAATCTTTATGCAACTGACACACAAATTTCAAGGTTCTACTGCGGGTCCTAAAGGCAGATTTGTGAGTCTTCAGCATCTGGCTAAAAGGATAAAAACAGAAACATATGTTATCTGAATTCATTTATTATTCAGTGAAGTACTCTGAACTTTCCGTGAACCTCGGTGCTTTTAGACTTGAGCTTACATTAAATCGATGAGTGTTCTTAGACACCAAGGTCACCCTTTGTCCTGAAGACTCAGACAGTGTAACCACTATTAGCATTGATTTGGCTCTAAATACCTGAATATAGATCGTGCATGGTTGTGCCAGTGCACAGCACTTTTTCAACTGTCTCGCCACTTTTTTTTCTTCTTTTTTTTCTTCTTTGTTCTAAGCAATGAGGAATAGGTGGTCAGAATAAACTGGTAGCAGTCTAAAATAACAGATAGGAACTGCCAATTCCTGTCATTCTGATTTCAGTTATTTCGAAACCTCAAAAAAGTTCCACAAACTTGGTTGACAAAATGTTAATAAAACAGTAAATTGTAACTGGAGTTCAAAATTCAGCTTAATAAAAATTAAAATGATTTATTACTCTGAAATTTATATAGGCATTATGGGATTCATAAAATAAGGTTCCGTTGGCTGTCAGTCATTATCATGAACGTTTCTGTTTCCTTCCTGTTTTCTCCACATCTCAGTCTTGGTCACACCTGATAAGTTTGTCCCGCACTTCCTCTAGTCTTAGAGTTTTGGTTTTGAGCATTTTTCATATGGATGGATTTGGATGAATTAAGTTCATCCTACATAAGTATTGTGATGGACCCTGTCCAAGAGCAGTATGAATTTTTGTATAAGTTTTTATTTTCTTTCAGTTTATCCTCCTTAACAATTTAGCCTCTATTAACAATCTGAATTATTTTCAGATTAAAACCTAAAGATTGTAGGATTTAGAGAATGTGTTTAAACTCTTATGTATTAGGGCACATCATGTAATCATTATAAAAGCCAGGGTCAGAGCACAGACAGATAACAACGAACCAGGATAATCCATAATCCAAACAGGAAAACAGACAAAGGTCATAGAAACTCAAAACAAAGAAACACGGAACACTAAAAGTAAAGCTTGGGTCATTCCAGAGTGATTACCTGTATATCTTGGCATTGAAAAATCACCTGTTGTGTATTTTTTTTTGTTTGTTTGGTTTGGTTGGGGTTTTATTTGGTCTTGGTTTAATTATGACGGCCATCTTTATGTCATGGCAAACAACACATTTTGGTTATACAGATGTTTGCAGAATCCTCAATAACTTCGGAGCTGTAGTCACTTACTACTTTTATTACAGGAGAAACATCACCACAGCTCTTTTTATGACATTGTTCATTTGTAAAACACCCAACGGAACATCGTAAATCCATATTTGGATAAAATCTATTCACGCATACTAACTGTACACCTGGTTCTTCAAATCTGGCCCTCAAAGTCTACTGTCCTGGAGAGTTTACCTCCAATCTCAAACTCAAAATTTTTACAGCAGAATGCTACTATAGAGAACTTATTTCTGTCAAAATTTCACGTTCGTATCTGGTCCCCCACCAGAGATATTCAACCTAGAAGTCTCAAACCTGAAGTGTCCTGAATGCACTCTTTTCTTACCTAGGTACCGCTTAAAAAATTAAGATTGAGACTCGAACCCCTTCCCATTACAAATAGAGCCTAAAGTCAAACTGTGAGCAATCTTGAGCATTACATTTGGACTTAATTTCTAAGTCGAAGGAACAAGAATGTGCAAAATGTTTATACTGCATGTTCATGTAACTTGTAATGTCGTCTAGAGATAAGGCTGTATAACCTAAATTTTTTGTGTGCCATGACACAAAGATGACTGTCATAGCTAGACCAAATAAATAATAATAATAATAATAATAATAATAATAATAATAATAATAATAATAAAACACTGATGATTTTGCAATGCCAGTACATAGAGATCACTTAAAATCACTCAAAAAAAAAAAGTAGGAAAATTAAAAACAATCGCGCAACCAATTTTGCAATTGTTTGGCTGGTTGAGATGGAATTACCAATTTATAAATGCACTTTAACAATGAATAAAACTTTGCAAAGATACAAAAGAATAGAAGAGTATAAATGGTGAATCTAATGAAGGGCTATACTCCGAACAGGTGCACACATTAGGTAACAGACGAATGCTTTGACAGGCACATGACAATGTAAGAAAAAAATTAATCAGTCTATTTTTAAAACAGTTGTACTATACGGTATGTGAAAGTCCAGACTTTCTGTTTTTGTCAATTTTATTTTGATGTTTGGGTGTATGGCAAAATCTCACAAATACATAAACAGTAAAAAAAAAGGTGATAGTGTTAATTTGAGCTACACTGGCAAACCTCACAATCTGAATAGACATAACATTAGCATCAGTGTAGTGACGTCAATAAATGGTCTGCACTTATATAGCACTTTTTTAACCTTAGCAGTTCTACAAAGCGCTTTACACTGTTTCTTATTCACCCATTCACACACACCAATGGCTACAGAGCTGCCATGCAAGGCGCTAGCCTGCCATCAGGAGTAACTTGGAGTTCAGTGTCTCGCCCAAGGACACTTCGGCATGTGGAAACACGTGGGACGGGAATCGATCCGCCAACCCTACGATTAGCAGACAACCCGCTCTACCGTCTGAGCCACAGCCGCCCCAATACAATCTCAAATGATAACGAGTAACAGAATAAGTTCAATAGTATCAACTCAATAGTCCAGCCAATAGTCCAAAAAATATGTTTTTTTTCAGTTTCTAATATTTCTGTTTAGAGTATATCCAGTCTGCTTTATCGACGAAACAAGATGAAAGAAGATTTAAGTGATAGGTTATATTGTTTTATTTCATTTGATATTGCCTTGATATTACGTCGCAAGCGCAGATTGTGTAATATTACTACACATGTACCGTACATCCTCAGTTTTAATAACTTTCTGCTAATTTTGAGCCCAAATCTGCATACATATCCTACAGTGCCTCTGATATAGGGATGGCCACAGGCTAAGCAGCACAGGTTGTGTCTTTGTTATACAAATCTAGCATTACTGTTTGAACTATTCTCGTTTTTCTTATCATGAGTGCAACGGAACACTTTGATATCCCATTCACGCATAAAAAAGCCACCGAATGAGAAAAGTTCATTATCAGAAAGCGTTGCGGCGATATGAGGAAAATAAACACAGAAGCGATGCTGCTACACAGTCACACAATTACACCTATCGTTTAAGGTGTGTGGTAGGCTGTCGTGTTTTTAAGTAGCAGCTTTCTTCGTTCATGCTTGACTGACATGTAGGCATAACAAATTGCAAAAGAAAGGTTTTGTTGTTGTTGTTGTTGTTTGTTTATAGCCCACAGGAAATTATCACATCTCAGAAGGAGGTGCGAACATTTACAGTTTAGCCCTGGCATTTACAATTTTGACCCCTCAGTCTACAACAATACAGCCTGAAAACTAGGCTTTTATGATTTTTTATAAACAGATCAAATTTACCCGACAGAAAAGACAGTTTACTGATGAGGAATGGACACGGGATATGAAAGACTCTCATTTGCATTTGCTAGTGGTTACTTTTGCTTCAAGGTGACTTTATCAATGTGAACTTGAAAACAAGTGGGCAGGCACACAGTGGCTTAGTGGTTAGCATGTTTGCATCGTACCTCCAGGGTCGGGGGTTTGATTCCCACTGTGGCCCTGTGTGTGCGGAGTTTGCATGTTCTCCCCGTGCTGTGGGGAGTTTCCTCCAGTTTCCTCCCCCAGTCCAAAGACATGTGCGGATTGGCGTTTCCAAATGGGTGTGTGAATGTGTATGTGATTGTGCCCTGTGATGGATTGGCACCCTGTCCAGGGTGTACCCTGCCTTGTGCCCCATGCTCCCTGGGACAGGCTCCAGGTTCCCCGTGACCCTGAGAAGGATAAGCGGTATAGAAGATGGATGGATGGAAAACAAGTGGGCAGGGCTGTGGTGTCTTTGGCTGGTAAAATGGAGGCACTGTTTGTTTTTAAGTAGCAGTCACACGGGATTTATTTTGTCTCGCTATGCGTTTCTTAGTTTTTCTTGGTGCACATGTGGAAAAATAATATTAATAAAGCCATTTTTTTTAAAAGAAGTAAATCAAACTATTCCACTCACCTCATCCAGCGATGTATGCTAGGATTGCTCTCGGCCTAATTTTTCAAAATGATACCAAAAATGTTTTTTTTTTATTTGGTATGAATGAATTACTGTATATGACTCTCATAGGAATGATTTTTGTTCGTATGAACCATTTTCTTCTTTTAAATTTTGTGTTCATATAGTCATATCAGATAATCACGTTCTCACAATGCGTCATAAAATACAATCACTTCTATGGTCTTTTGGATGAGTTCATAATATAATGTTTTAATGTTTTATTTTATACGTTCCTTTATTATTGTATGCCATCTTACAAATAATCATATCCTGCTAAATATATGGATGTGGATACTTTCATGCTTTTAGCAATAAAAGTACAATCTAGACAAAACACTGACATTATTTATTTATTTATTTATTATTTTTACTCTAGGACAAATTGTTCAGTGAGCAGGTTTATTATTTAGTATTTATCATCATAAATAAACACGACACTTATTTTCTGCTTCTGTCAGTTTATAATTTTTTTTTTTTACATTTATATGTGAAGGTCTTGACATTTATCCAGCTTGTGACCAGCACAAACGTTTCATATGAAGGACAACAGACCTGCTGATCATCATGTGATCACATGTCCTGGTTCTCTAGACAGATTAAAACAGGAGCTTAATTCTAATCCTAATCCTAATCCTGGCCCTTGAATATCCCTGACTCAAAATGCTGTGCAGGTAAATGGACTGGAGGTTTGGCCTTGTGTGGGTTTTTCATATCTCTGCTTTTACAGAATCATAGTTTTTGTTGTTGAATAGCCAAGAAAGGACGTGTTAAATGTTAAAATGATGATTAAAAAAAAAATGTTAAATGCTCTAGAATGACAAAATCTAAGTAAGACATAGGTGTAAGTTAACAGAGAAATGTGTCTGACTTTGTAATTTTGTACGCTTACACTTGCAGTACACAACATACAGTATGTTTCTCTTAAAGTTGATACTAATATTGTTTAATGTCTAACACTCATTTAGAGTCCCGTTTTCTTAGACATAGAGTTGAGGAGTTGATGGACAATTTGCTCCTTTCTTTATCTTTAAAAAATATTATTATTATTATTATTATTATTATTATTATTATTATTATTATTATAAATACAATTGCATCTGCATTTTAATGCAATTTTATTTATTTATTATTTTTTAAAATTTATTTATTAATACAAATTTCACATTTTCGAATGTTTAATTTTAAAAAAAAAAACCTCTTTTTTGTTGAAGAATGTAGGAGACATGTTTCAGATTAAAAACAAGAAAGCACATTTTTGCCTAAGATCCCTCTAAGTCTAGTCCTTCTTGTTACTAATTTTAAAGAATCAAATACTCATACTTCAAACATAAAGGAAGTTATTGAAATAAAACTATTTCCTACCTTTGACCTTGCTGTGACCTTGCTGTGACCTTGACCCTGTTTGGATCAATTCCAAAATCTAATCAGTTCATCTGCTTGTTATAATAATAATGATTCGATATAAATCCTACAAACATTCAGGCAATTGTTCTTGAGATATGTCCATGTGTCCATTCCAACGACAGTCTTGGAATGGACACGTGGACAACTCAAAAACATAATTCCTCCACTACCTAGCGGTGCAGCATATAAATACCATGAAGGCAGAAACAATCAAGAGCCAAAGTCCTCAGAAGAACCTCCAAGATACCTCGGAACAACCCGAAAGATGATTGCGTAATAGAACTACAAGAAAATTTAACCAAGTTTTAAAGCTAATATTGACTACATTTTCTAAAAAAAAATAAAATATTTTCTCTCTCAGAATGCTTTTTTTAATATTTATTTATATATATTCTGGTTGTAGCTTTTTTCTTTTTTTTTTACTTGTGACTCACTTTCTTCAGACGTGTATCATTCCAGATCTATTCCCTAAAGATTTACACTTCCCAAATACAGTTCATGACCATGCCACACATGGATTATGTAGATTTGTACCTATGAACTGCTTCTGTAATCATGAAGACTGTCTTGTGTTCATCCTAGAACTCCTATTCCAAATACTTCCACCACACAGTATTGTTTTCCTTAAGCCCACTGTATTAAACTTGATATCACCCAGAAGACAATGGCTTCCCTTTTGAATCCTCTCAAGCTTTCTTCCTCATGTCATCTCAGGGTCTTACCACTGGTGGGGATCTAAATCTTCATCCAGTTTTCCCTCTGAAGCACACTGAAGCACACTGCAAAACAAACCCAAAATCTTGTCCGGCGTCTTCCGTCAGCTACACAGCATCGACTCCATCCAAGTTACACGTCCAACATGCTAATCCTGCTCCACGATGATTCACTTATTAAAGGAGTGAATCGCTCACCCGAGCCCAGAACACCAACTGCATTTAAATGAATTTCTGAAGTGAAGCAATTCAACCAGAAAGGGAACGCAGAACAGACGTGGTATTATTGTTAAACAGAGCGTGATTGCACGCCGCAATGTTTTTGTAATAAAAAGAATCGAGACTCTCAGGAATCTGAACGCAGCCAAATCAAACCCAGGCTCAAGGAGAAAATGTCTCTCCCTCAGCGTTTACGCGAATCTCCAGAGATGTTCGCTCAAATCAAATGGTTCAGAGCTCAGTCTCACTCATCACGCCTGCTCCAGCATGCCAGGTAATATGTAACCATCTACGAGAACGGGAAAAAAAAAGTGTTCCCCTGGGTCTGAGGCTAAGGATTCCGCCAAACTCCAAACTAATGAACTCCTTGTGCTTTTTAAACGTAGATGAGATAAAAAGACAACAGGGACCGGAGCATTGCGAGAAATAAGTCGCAGCTTTCTCAAGGAGATGTATTTTGTCAGACCTGGAATTTTATCCCATAATTACCCCCAATCAGCTACTGCATAGGCTGTGTGCAAATTCAAGCATTTATTTTCAATTATTCTAGGTTATCAAGGTCATGTGACTGAAATGCTAAAGCTACTGAAACTGTTCATTCGCAATCAGAGAGAGAGAGAGAGAGAGAGAGAGAGAGAGAGAGAGATAGACAGGAAGACAGGACAGGCATTAGGGATCAGCTAATCACTTCAGCAGTGCTCGAGCTCATTTTTTAACCTCTCCAGACTTTGATGGCTTTGATCATTCTCTGCTCCGCCGCGCCAGATCAAGCACTAAAAAAAAAAAAAAAAAAAAAAAAATACCAGCTGCTATGAAATATATATGCAATACCTGGTGCAAGAGTGACAGAACTCCTCTGCATCTGCTCTCTCTCTCCGAGACAAGAGACCGCTTTAACCCTCCTATTACATTGGAAATTTTTTTTTACATTCATTATGTTATGGGTCAAAATGACTTCCACGGATTAAATACACACAAAAACAGCCAAGAACGGCTTATAACAGTAAACCTTTATTACGGCGTGTCAGAGACAAACCATAAGAAGAAATATTTCAGAAAAATTATAACAGAAAAAGAGAGACTAACCAGCATCTCAAATGTGGGAATGGGTCAAAGTGACCCGTAACATAATAGGAGGGTGAATCCTGGTGACATGTTGTCAGATAGCTTCAATGGCCGCCCAGAGCGTTAATTAGACTGATTTATGGATGATGGATGGCGTCTGGGTTAGTGCCGATGTCCGCTGAAAGTTAATAGATGGTGGGAGTGACCAGTTAAAACAAAAACTAGCTGAGATTCTTTTTTTTTATTTGTTATTCCTGTAAATAGTTAGCTGTCTAGAGAAGTGATGTCAGAAGGGGACATTGTGATTGCTAGAACAGTCCATATCACTTATCCTACACAGGGTTGCATGAGCCTATCCCAGGGAACTCAAGGCACAAGGTGAAAGACACCCTGGACGGGGTGCCAACCCGTCACAGGGCACGATCACACACACATTCACACACCACAGACGATTTGGAAATGCCAGTCAGCCTACAACGCAAGTCTTTGGACTGGGGGAGGAAACCGGAGTACCCGGAGGAAACCCCTGAAGCATGCGGAGAACAAGCAAACTCTGCACACACAGGGTGGAGACAGAAATCAAACCCCCAACCCTGGAGGTGAGAGGTAAACATGCCTACCATTAAGCCACCGTGCCCTCATGCTGTTTAATATGAGGGGAAAATCTCAAACAAAAGGTTTTGGTGGTAGCTCCTAAAAACAAGCTGTTCTTTTCTCACTCACCATTTCCCAGCAACACCGAATGTCATATTAACGAGAAATCCAAAATAGAAGTTGGACTCAATGTGGCTAGTTAGCGATCTACGAGATGACAAGCATGCTGGTGTTTAGTGGGATTAGCATGAAAGTTGAGCGTAGCGATGAGGAGTTGAGAGAGCGTGAGCTGAAGTGAGAGCTAAATCCTACTGGGCCCACTATCAACAGTACAGCATTGTGATTGATTATTTGTAGGAAACAAAAAATGAATCGTGTGTGCCATGGGTGGGTTTTCCCTTTACCAGTTGATTAAAGAGGAAATCTGAGCTGCTGTGTTATGCAACAGATGTAAGAGCTTCCAAACTCCGTGTGTTGTGTCGTAGGACGGGTGCTATGATGTGCAGTCAGCTGCAACCTGCGCCCATTAAAATGCAATGGCTGACTGGAGAACTTGGCAAGGATGTGTTCATGCTGTGACAGATGCATCTTCAGTACAAAAAGAGAAGGAGAGACAGATGGAGTGAGAGAGATGGGGAGAGAAACTCGACCAATAACTAAAGAATGTTGCATGTTCTACAGTGACACCATCATCACAGGGGCGTTTCCATTGTAGGAACTTTTCCACTGGAAGAACCTAGACCAATTTTACTTGCTGATCCAGTAGTTCCTGCTCTGGGCTCTGGAGTAGGTACTTTTCTGCAGGCCTGAAAGTACTGGGGTGGGCCCCACACTACACTTGCACCTGTGGAAATCAAGGTGTATCAAACTTGACTCATGCTACAGGCTACAATGTAGTGATTTTTTACAGTAACCCCATAAAACAGCCATTTGACTATGTGGTTGACACCATGCAGTCATCCAGCACATGATCACAACATCACAACAACTCACTTTGAATGGTTTTAGCCATACCTTTGTTCAACTGTAAGGACATTATCCACTCCATAATCCCTCATTCCCTCTCCCAACCTTTGGAATATATCTTACAGTAGAAACGGTTCAGTGTATCACGGACACACGTATACATGGAAATGCATTAGATTTCATTCTGCTGATTTGCTATAAAGCAAGACGTTGGTGGCTGTGGAGTGTGTTTTAAATATCCCAATTTGGCAACCCTGTCATTAGCCATCTTGTCTACTCTTCCTACTCCTCCACTGAAAATCCACTGAGGATGTGGCTGTGTGATTCGTACCCCAATGGGCCTCTATTAGTGTTTCTGCAATGCACGTTTTTGACCATTGGTGCAATAATTACGCCATCCATCCATCCATCCATCCATTTTTCATACTGCTTATCCTACACAGAATCACAGGGAAGCCTGTCCCAGGTAACTCGGGTCACAAGGCGGGGGATAGCCTGGACGGTGCTCCAACTCATCACAGTTCATTATTGCACACACATTCACACGCTATGGACAATTTTGGAATGCCAATCAGCCTACAACAGTTACCCATTTGTGAGCTTCAAGGTACGTTCACACATACAGAAACTCGCAGCGACAAAGCGACCGGAGATCATTCATTTTCAACGAGAGCCGGTGACTTCCAGGAACATGAGAGGCAGCCACCATTGGCGGCTAGATGTGGGCGTGTCCAGTGACGTGACAAAGTTAAGAAAAGTTTATGCAAATTTGGAGTGATTTGATGCAGCAACTACCAATAGGAGTGAAGACGGTAGAGCAAACGCGATCTATGATCTGCCATGCTGCTTGCGAGTCCAAACTGTTTCGTGGTCCCAGACGGTCTGGCGCTTTAACTTCCACCGCAGATAGATGGCCGCAAGGGCAAAGAGCACACACTGCTTCTCGTTCGTCTTGTATATATCATATATACACTGGTGAATGTTATATTCCAACGCTCTCCCTCAAGAATGTTTCATTTTAGAGACAAGAAAACTGGTTTGTTGTCAAGAGTGGAATGCTAGTTGCGCCACCCAGTGATAAATGTTACTACGACAACCAGTATTAGGAATGCCAACTAGCAAATTAATAGTACACCGACTGGTGACTAGCAGCGATAAAATCACTGTATGTGTGCGTTTCACAGAAAGACCTGTGCTGCCATTAAAAAAATTAAACCAACAGACCATGAGCTGCAAAACAGTCGCTCATGACAATGACATTAATAGATTCAAAGCTGAAAAATTTATCTCTGTGTGTGTGTGTGTGTGTGTGTGTGTGTGTGTGTGGAACCACTACTGATTAGAAACCTACTGTATATTCATGAATATTATACCACAGCCTTGCTGAATTCTCAAATCTGATTGGTCAGAAGGTGTTGATTCATGTTCTATAACAGCAGCTCTGAGAGTAGTTGCATCTGCAAGGCAAATCAAAGGTTAATATATATATATATATATATATATATATATATATATATATATATATATATATATATATATATATATATATATATATATATATATATATATATTAAAGTGTTGTTATTTAACAAATAAAAACATATAACCATTGATATGGTGAAATATTCTGTAAGGAGATGCTTATATAAAATGTATGGAAGGAGTCTCCAGTGTCAGCATTTTTCTAAACACAGGAAAATCTTCAGGACAGAAGACCAGTTTCTCAGTAATATGACAAGATGGATTTTTTTTTTTCATCTTATTACCTTCAGTAGAGAGAGAAAAAAAAGAGAGGCTGGTGAGGAAACAACTGTTTATAGCTGCTATAACAAAAGCGATAACACGAGCATGTTTTGCAGATGTTCCACAACATTAAATGTAACCACAAATGGTTACAAAATTATAGCTTGGCATTGTTTAAGCAATAAAACATGTAACTGTTGGAAAATGCTGTGGTACAACAGGGAATTTAAGAAAACCACTTGTTGTTATTGGAAAATAATACATTTTAAGGTGGTATCACTACCTCTATGTTGCATTGGGCCACATCACACCAAGCTTTTTTTTTTTTTTTCTTTTAATATTTTTTCCCTGTAACAGCATGCCCCCAAGTGTTTTATTTCATGTTTTATTTCATTCATGGCATTTGTCAGACGCACTTATCCAGAACGACTCACGTTTTTTTTTTTATCTCATTTTATCTCACTTCGTGCAACAAATTAAAACAGGGAACAATGCAAATGATCACGTCCTGGGGAGTGTGTTAGTGCTCTCTTTTTTTATTTGTACAAAAAGGTTCTGGGATCACAGTAGAAAAGCATTAACACACACACACACACACACTCACACACACACACACACACACAGAACAATGGAACTCAACACACAGCCCACTTAAATCTGAAAGATCAGCACTTAACAAACACAGTGTGTCTGAAAATCCACTTCAGTTTATTTAATAAATTTGTCGAACTACAGCAACTGAAGACTTCTTCTTTTGACAAGCAAAACCACAAACCTCTGTCATCAAAACTCTGGAGTAACACAAATGGAACGATGGGAATTATTCTGTGATAAAAAAAAAAAATCCAAAATAAATCAAAATAATTTAGTATTCTAGCGTCTTCAAAGTCGACGGCCTTTTCGCAGAGAATTTCCAGAAATGTATTCTTGGCGTTTTCTCACCCGATTTCTTGAGGAATTTCCCTGAGATGCTTTTTAAACAGTATTAAAGGAGTTCCCGCCGACGCCGGACTCTTATCGGCTGCTTTTCGGAAAACACCCCCCCCCCCCCCCCACACACACACACACCCGAGTCGTCCGTTTTTAAAATCCATCCCATATTTGTTTGTACGTAAAATGTTCGTTTTCTAATGAAAGAAATGAATATGTCGGCACAGTTATATTTTTCTCAACGACACCGATTTCAAACATTTAATCATAAAACCAAAAGGATTTTTAAGCTCATGAGAAACATTTCAGTCTCTAAACTTTTGACCCGTCGTGTACTGTACATATAAAACCCTGCAATCCTTCACACAATTTACTCAGAACCCCGGTGACTATTCAGAGATCACACTCTCTAATTGGCATCCAGATGTGTTAATCTACTCGCTTTCTGAAGCTTTTGCAGGAATCCCTTCAACAAAACATTTGAGATTTCGCACTAACTGGAATTTATGGAATGCTATTAAAGACTAAGGTTAGTTTGAGACGTAAGGTTATTTATTCAACGTAACCTTATTACAACTTCATTCATTCAGATATTCAGATATTTCACACATACTACGAGTGCGTGAGGATAAATTCGGCAGTCGCTTAGCGGCACGGTGGCTTAGTGGTTAGCGCGTTTGCCTCGCACCTCCGGATTTGGGGGTTTGAGCCCTGCCTCTGCCTTTTGTGCACAGAGTGTGCATGTTCTCCCCGTGCTTTGGGGTTTCCTCCTGATAATCTGGTTTCCTCCCCCAGTCCAAAGACATGCATTGCAGGCTTATCGGAATTTCCAAATTGTCCATAGCGTGTGAATTGTGCCCTGTCATGGGTTGGCACGCCATTGAATGGTGTCCTCTACCTTGTACCTCAAGTTCCCTGGCATAGACCCCAGGCTCTCTGCGACCACGTGTAGGAGAAGTGGTATAGAAAATGTATGGATGGCTAATACCCAGCAATATTTTTGTCTACCATTGCTCAGTTTGATCAAAGTTGCTTGCTATATGTAGGAGGCAGTCCTATTTTGAGCTACTCCTAGCTGCCATGGTTTCACCGCTAACGCCTGGCTAGGTCAGTGGCAACGAAGATTACATTGCACGCTACAGAAGATATCCAAAACTGTTTATGTGAGTAGAGAAAAACATGGCGAGGTTCCTTTACATAGATAGGAATACAATTCTGAAGGATAAATGCTTTGTGGATAAATTGGATCTGTACACAAAGCACTGTTTACTAGTGTCAGAACAAGCAGGAAATTTGTATTTGTGCTGGGTTTTATTGGATACACGAACGCCTGACAGCGATAGTAAGCATGGCAAATATCACCGACTTGGCAAGTATCACTAACTCTGACTTTTTTATTAATTGCAGGAAAATTAGAGCTAAAATACTTCATAATGGGTTGAAAATGTAACACAAAACATCTGATCAATTTTCACATCTCTTGCCTCTTCCACTTCCTCTCACCAATCACCACCTCCCGTTGATACAAACTGACCTCTAGCCATTTTGTCACCTGGCTGTCAGTTTCAGATGGGGCAATTACAGCTTTCTTTTAAGATTATTACTTGCGATGGTGAACAAGACGATCCCAAAGAGATCTTGGCTGAATTCTACGACAGACCGTGCGATAATGCATGGTCTCCATGTCAGATTATTCAGTGAAGATCCAGGTAGACCTGTGATTAAAGAAAATGACTATGTTCTGTTTATGGCAATCAGAAATCAAAATGCCAACCAGAGCTATGTTTTCTCTCCAGTTGCTTGTACTGTTTTGTGTAATCGTATGCAGTCCTCCTATTGGTGGCTTTTCGATAAGCATTGTAGCAGTGGTCACACTCTGAGATTATTATTATTTTTTTTTTGGTGGTGTTTTTCCTCCACAATTTCATCACCTGCCAATTTCAACCCAACAGCCAGCTGTCACGGCAGAATAACACACTCAGAGGAAAGTGCTATCCGACCTCTTCCAAATACACGCGCTCACACATTTTCATGACCATCTAGGGTGGATATGATTGACAGGGGAACAAGAGTATGTTATTCCTCGCACCCAGACAGCCCAGGCAAATTTGCTCTCTATGACATCGTCATGATTCAATCTCTTGATGATAGAGTAAATGCTTTTACGGGTTGCACCATTCAGGAAACACACGCTGAGATTTTAAGCAAGAATTTCTGACCAGCTGTTTTTGGTCGAAATGGCATTAAATTGTGCTTTCTAATTTAACTCCTGACCTAAGAATTCTTGTAGACTGTGAGATTTTTGTCTGTGAGGCCAGCTTGATGCAGTCAGTCCAACATCCTCATTTAAATTCACTCCTGTGTGTTGTTGAGATATTAGGAGATAAAGAAAAACTCCTCGTGGATTGACTTTTTTCCAATTCGCAAGTTACACGTTCAGTTTACATCATTCTACTTCACCACTGTTACTCTTTCTGCACCAATACACAGAACAAGTATGGACTCCAAGCCAGCTGAAGTTTATTGACCAACTCAGATGTAAATGGATATACCTATATATATATATATATATATATATATATATATATATATATATATATATATATATATATATACACGTAATTTTTTTAAAGGGTTGAGTTATTCTCTTGTGTAGAGTGATTCCTTTGCTTATAAGGAAAAAAAACCCACTTATGCTGCCATTACTACAATCACTCCCCTTTTTATTCATGATGTTGCTTTTCAAATTTCAGTCTTGTCAGCA